>NC_143155.1:10942878-11242878 GCF_041381405.1 Jatropha curcas
AAAATTAAGAACTGGGTCTTAGAGTGTACCAATCAAAAATTAGACTATGATTCCATGATCCACACGAGGAGGAGATGATTCTGCCTCTTGGAGTCTCGTCGGCTGGTCGCCGGACTGCCGCCACCGACTGCCGTTCATGGTGGCCGAAAAATCGATCTTCGTCAATTGGAGTGATTTCCACATTTCCAGACTCAAAATTCAGAAGGAGCTCAAATCCATGCTCCGTTTGTGCGTTCGGCAAGCCGGTTGGTCGGAATTAGCTTGACATTCGCTACGCCGCTGCCATCTATGGTATCCTCATCTCTAGGACCCATTGCCGAAACTGAGAGAGGTTTCAACATCAGGAGGGGGACGGGGAGTCGATCGACGCTTGTCTCTCCCACTAGCACTGCCAGAAATGGCGTGGGTCGCCGAAAAATTGAAGAAGAAGAAATTGTTAAAGGAAGCAGCTTGGTTTCGCACCCCAGCAGGCCCGTTCGTCGTGAAGGAAGGCCGAAATGTGATCAACGGCACGAAGGAACCCAACCGCCACTTGCTCTCGTCGAGCGTGGCCGAAAAATGAGGAGGGGAGGGGAAATAGCTGGCTCCCTCTGGAAGAAGGAAGAAGAAGTAGAGAAAAGAAAGAAGAAAAAAAAATATAAGGTTTCTAGACTATTTCGATTCGATTCGAACCAGTTTGGTCCAATTCAGTGATTTGACTCGATTTTGCTTAGTTTACGGGTTTTTCACTTGGTTTTTGAAAAATTCAAATTGGTTTACAGATCTGATTTAACAATAATAAATATTTTTACTAAATTTCATTGGATGAAATTTACAATTAAATTTTAAATATAAAATTTTTGAAAAAGGTTTTTCTGGTTATTTGTACTGATTTAAATTCAGGTGCCATACCTTTCAGCCCTACCATTTTCATTTTTGATCATAATGATTAATGTGTCATAATTTCTAACTTTATTTGTGATTGGATTAATAATTTTTTGATTTTTTTTACTCTTTTTGCGCTTGGGTGAAGAATTTATTGTCACTTAGTAATTTATTTTTGGTGAAATTTCATTTTGTTAAGCAAAGGTTTTAGCTATTGCTATTCTCTCTCGCTTTTTTTATTAATTTTTATTTTATCATGAAGGTATTATAGATTTCCGACCTATCATTCTTCTTCTTAATTATAAAAGTATTAAATTATCATAATTTTTTATTTTCTTTGTATTTTGATGAATAATCTATTATCAAGTAAGAATTTAATTTATAATAACTCATTTTATTTTAATTTAATTATTTTAACTCAATTAACAACCTTATTATTTAATTACATTACAAGTACAATCTTAATTTCTATATTGTTACTGGAACCCTAATTTGTGCTACCCGTATTTTACAATATTAAAATATTAATTTGATGTTCAATTAACAAATTTGTTATATGATTTTTAATTTTCAATTACAAATTTCAAAACCGATGAAATCTCTTGTGTAATTACTCTTCATAGTTTTATGTATATATTAATTTGATGTTCAATTAACAAATTTGTTATATGATTTTTAATTTTCAATTACAAAATTTCAAACCGATGAAATCTCTTGTGTAATTACTCTTTCATAGTTTTATGTATATATTTAGATTAAAGCCGAATGAAAAAAGACCAAAACCTGAATCCATATTTTTATAGTAAACGAAAGAAGCGTCATTCCGAAGGGCAGATATACTTCAAGAACATGACCTTTCAAGTAATCGGTCACACCATTAGGATCATATGGTCAGCCTATGGTGCATATTGGGCCTTTGAACTCGCTAAGAAAAGCCCATGTGAAGGGGCATTATTGATGTTAGCCCAAAAATCAAGCCCAAGCGAGCAGTCCATCAATGGAGCTCATACATGATAGTGAACACTTGGCCCTAGGCTTGGCCAAATTACGGTTCCGGGAACCGGAACCGTTGTTCGAACCGGCCCAGAACCGTAACCGAAACCGGTGAGAATCGGAACCGAGATGAACCGGAACCAAAAAAAATCCGGTTCGGTTCCGGTTCCAGAAAATGAGGAACCAGAACCGGCGGTTCCAGAGAAACCGGTCGGAACCGGACTGGAACCGTCGGTTCTCCGGCGGTTAGAACCGCCCGGTTCGAACCAGCGGTTCTAGCCGTTGTAATTGTCAGATTTTGAATTTTTTTTTTTTGGTGAAATGTCTTAATTACCCCTCCCAACAGCCATAAACGGCTATATAACGGCTAGTTTTAAGGGTATTTTTGGAAAAATGAATTTTTAGATTTATTATAAATAGCTCATTTTATTTACAAATTCATTACAAAAAAAATCTCAACTCTCTCTACTTACTCTCTCTACAATATACTACACTCTCTACACTCTACTTACTCTCTCTACAATATACTACACTCTACTCTATATTATTCATTTATTCTTCTCTACTCTACAATATCTCTTATTTAAGTAATTATTCTCTCTAATTTTTTTATTCAATTTTCCAAATTATATTTTATTATCTATAATGGCAAGTGGAGGAAACTCAAATTCGGGTAAGGGCAAGGGAAAAATTGGAGAATCATCTATCCCTACAAACGACATTTATGATATGATTCCCGACCAATTTAATTTTGAAGGTTTTCCAAATGAAATTTGGATATTCCAACTCAAGAATCCGAATTTAATGAGCAATTTCAAGAAGATGAAGAGCAAGAGCAACGAGCAACGAGCAAAAATTGTTAGAAGAGCAAGACAAAGTTCGACATATTCTCAATTCATTTCACAAAAAAATTCAAAGGTGAGAAAAATGTACGATGTAATTTGCAATTATTGTGGAAAATCTTATAAATTTAAACAAGCGGGCGGGTATGGATCATTTGGAAGCATTTGGAGGCAAAACATCCAACAAAAATAGGAGTTGATCGGTCTCAACAACAAATTTCCGGGCACGCTTCTAACCTTTCTTTATTTAAATATTCTGAAAAAATACAAAAAGAAGAATTAGCAAAAATGATTTCTATGGAACATTATCTTTTAGTTTTGGTGAAAAATTAGGTTTTAATAATTATTGTCAAAAAGCTTTAAATCCTTGTGCTAAAAGAGTACCAAGAAATACTGTAAAACGAACTATTATTTCTTTATATAACAAAGGAAAAAAAAGAGTTAGAACTTTTATTTTCTCAATTGAAAATTCGTGTTTCAATTTGTTGTGATGTTTGGAGTGATCATTGGCAAATGCATTCTTATATGGGTATTACATGTCATTGGATTGATGATGATTGGAAAATTCAAAAAAGAATTATTGGTTTTCGTGTTTTTGATGATAAACATACTACAAATAATATTTATAGAGTAATTGTTTCAATTTTAGATGAATATAGGTTGACAAAAAAATTTTTCTATTTCATTTGATAATGCTTCTGCAAATACTAGATCAATTATTGAACTGAAAAAAATTTGTGAACCAAATATTGGTGGTAAATTTTTTCATATAAGATGTGCATGCCATGTTTTAAATTTATGTGTACAAGATGGTTGAAAATTCTTGATTCTTTTATTCTCCAATTAAAAAAGCTATTTCATATTTATGGACACATCCCAAGTGATGAAAAGTTAGGCTAAATTTTGTAAAGAAAATAATAAAAGACCAAAACGTTTTCCAAGGATGTCCCAACTCGTTGGAATTCAACATATGAATTACTAAATGAGTCTTTTTCTTATAAAGAATTATTATGTTTTTTTGTTACTAATAATATTGAGGATATTAATTTATATCCACAAAATTGGGAGATTTGTGCAAAAATTTTAGATATTTTAAAATTTTTTAATGATGCTACCTATAAATTTAGTGGGGTTTATTATCCCACATCTAATTTATTTTTACCTATGTGTATTAATATTGTTACTGCACTACAAGAATTTCAAAATGATGATTATTAAAAGATCGTATTTTTTCAATAAAAAAAAATGGTTATCTTATTTTAAAAATATACCACCTCTTTATCTTGTTGCTATTGTATTTGATCCTAGATGTAGAATGGATGTTTTATGTGATTATTTGACTATTTATTATGACGTATTAAATCTTGATGTAGAAGATATGTTAATATAAATGTATTAGTGCATGAAGTTAAACAAAATATTATGCAATTATATAATGAATTTGTTCAAGTTTCTAGTTCATCTACTTCTATTTCTATTTCTTCTCAATCTAATATTCCACAATTTTCAACACAAAGGGTAAGTGGTGTTGATGTTGCCCAACAAGTTTTATTGCAAAGACAAAAAAGAACAAGGGAATCCAGTTCTATTCTGAATTTGACAATTATCTAACAACTTCTTTTGAGTTTGGTGATAATTATGCAGATGCAGATTTTCCAATTTTAGATTGGTGGAGCCGTCACGCAAATACTTTTCCAATTCTTTCTTTACTTGCAAAACAAATTTTAGCAGCTCCGGTCTCCACTGTCGCGGTTGAACAAGCTTTTAGTCAAGGAGGTAATATACTTGATGAAACACGATCTCGTATGACACCCGATTCATTAGAAGCACAAGCGTGCGTGGATGATTGGACCAAAGCCGAACTAAGAGCCCAAGAAAATCCAAAAGAAAATGAAGATTTATTTGATTTATACGATGGGTCCTCAACGAGAACATTAACCGGTGGTGCAAAATAGCGATTAAGGTAAAATGGGTGAAATTGATATAAGGTAAGTAAGAACTACGTGAGCTTTGATTCCTCTAAACCCCAAGAGGATACGTAGGCAACTTAATTTTTTTTTTTAAACAAAAAAAAATTAAGTTCAAGCCCATTTTTTTTTTAATTTTGTTCAAACTTAAAAAAAAAAATTCAGTTCAAAATTTTTTTTAAAAAAATCATTATGTTCAACACTCAGCAATTCAAGTCTTTAAAAAAATAAATTTAATTGAAGTATTTTTTAATTTTTTAGGTGTATTTTTTAATTTTTTATGTTCAAATAATTTTTTTTTAAACCGATCTTCAAAATTTAAAATTTTTTAGGTGTATTTTTTAATTTTTTATGTTCAAATAATTTTTTTTAACCGGTCTTCATATTTTAAAATTTTTTAACTGTATTTTTTAATTTTTTATGTTCACATAAAATTTTTTCTTAAACCGGTATCCAAAATTTAAAATTTAAAATTATGCGATTCGCCGGAAAACCAATCGGAACCGTCAGTTTTGTAATCGGATCGGAACCGAAACCGGAACTGGAACCGGACGGTTCGGAACCGGAACCGGAACCGGACCATTTCGGTTCGGTTCCGATTCCAGCTTTTCTGGAACCGGAACCGCCGGTTCCGGAACCGTGGCCATGTCTACTTGGCCCAAGGGCTACTTGGGCATAAAAGCCTTCACTTGTAATACTATATAAATTGTAGATATCATATAAGAATTGTAAAAAATTGTATACGTGTGTGTATACGTGTGTGTATATATATATATATATATATATTTCACTTTTCTTGAAGTGTGCTATTCGTACTCCTATAAATCGGGGCTGACATTGTTATAAGAAACACAAAATCCAAAAATACAACTCGAATGTACCAGCATTTACTCTATCTCTCACCCGCTTTTCTCTTGCTTCTCCCTCTCTCTTTTTTTTTTTTTTTTTTTTTCTAACCCCAATTTCTCTGGCTTCTTTCTTATTCCTCTCTGTTAGTGTAAGATAAGTTTGTTATGGTGTATACTTATCTTTAGCTTTTCTGTTACGTATTTGTATCTCAATCTTATCAATACTTGTGTATATATACGTATTATAGCAATATACAAAATACAACTTTCCTTTGCCATTCAATCTCTTTATGGTATCAGAGCCTTCTTGACCAAAACCTAATCTATTACGTTTCTTCCTTTTTTTTTTTCTTTTTTTTTCTCTCTCTTCTTCTTTGTGTTTTATCATGTCGATCGTTCCTTCCACTGGAACACTGGCAGTGCCCAATATCACTAGCCAACTTCCGATTAAGCTCACTACTACTAATTATTTGATCTGGAAGATGCAATTGGTACCCGGTTCTCCATGGATACAATTTATATTCTCATGTTGATTCTACTCATACTGCTCCTACTAAATTTCTTCCTAATTCAGAAACTCCAAATTCTGCGTACTTGATCTGGTTTCGTGAGGACCAGCTTGTTTTGTCCTGGATTGTGCAATCTGTTTCTGAATCAATGATGGCTCAGCTTGTTGGTGTTACAACAGCTCTTGAGGCCTGGACAAAATTGGCGACTGCTTATTCTACTGGTTCCCGAACACAGATTCGTCATCTTAAAATGAATTGCACAGGCTTTCTCGGGGTACTGATTCTATTGAGACATATCTGCAGAAGGCTAAAGCTATTTCAGATAACTTAGCTGCTCTTGATAGTCCTATCTCTAATGATGATTTATGTGGTGCTATTTTGGATGGTCTTGGTGGTGATTACCGACCATTTGTTCGGAATCAGGAGGCTCGAATGGAACCGGTCTCTTTTGATGACTTGCTTGGGTTGTTGTTGACTGAGGAAAAACAACTTAAACGTGATTCTCCTGATCTTGTTCAACCTGCAACTGCTTTTTATACATCCAAGCCGACTTCGCGTGGAGGAGGTCGCGGCGGACGATCTACTCGTGGTAGGGGTGGTCGTTCCGTTCGGAATCATGATGGTTCCTATCATCAGTCTGCTACATCATTCCATGATGTTCAGTGTTACAATTGTCAAGGTTTTGGTCACACTTCACGAACCTGCTCATCCTCAAAAAGGATTTCACATCATCCCTCATCCAATCTTGCTGCTGCTAAACAAGGATCTTCTCACCGGTCTCAGCCTTGGTTGGTCGATTCTGGTGCTACACACCATCTGACGGGGAATCTCAACAATCTCAAACTTGATTCTGAGTACACTGGTCCTGAGGAGGTGGTCATTAGTAATGGTAAGACCTTACCCATTTCTCATGTTGGTCACTCTAGTCTCTCGTCTCCTTCTCATTCTTTCTCTCTGAATAATATTCTTTTTGTGCCTAAAGCTACTAATAGTTTGTTGTCTGTTCAAGCATTCACTAAAGATAATGATGTTTCTATGGAATTCTTTCCCTCTTGTTATTATGTCAAGGATATCCGCACGAGGGTGCCTCTGCTGAAAGGCCAGAATAAGCATGGCTTATATGTTTTTCCACCTACTGCTGTTCCTGCTGCTGCTCTTTGTCAAGCTCATGGAGTTACTCTTGCTACTTTACATGCACGTTTAGGACACTTAAATAAGCGTACTTTATTGTAGTCTGTACGCGATAATAAAATTTCTATTTCTTCATTTGAGTTTCCTATGTGTTCTGCGTGTTGTACTAGCAAATCTCATCAATTACCATTTTCGGATTCCATCTCTACCATTAATGCACCATTACAATTATTATGTTCTGATGTTTGGGGACCTGCTCCAGTTGCTTCTTTGTCTGGGAATCGGTATTATGTTCTTTTCCATGATGCTTTTAGTAAATACACTTGGCTTTATTGTTTAAAGAGAAAATCTGATGTTTTGCCTACGTTCATTAAATTTCGGTCATTAGTTGAAAATTATTTCAACACTACAATCAAACAATTTCAATGTGACTGGGGTAGGGAATATCAATCTCTAGCCAAATATCTTTCTGTCAATGGTATCTCATTGCGTGTTTCGTGTCCGTATACCCCTCAACAAAATGGGATAGCCGAAAGAAAACACCGCCATATAGTGGAAACTGGATTAGCAATGTTGCATCATGCCTCTATGCCTATTACTTACTGGGATTTTTCCTTTGAAACCAGTATTTACTTGATTAATCGAATGCCTCTTGCTTCCAAAAGCACTCCTTATCAATCTCTCTTTAAATCGCCCTTATCCCTTGATAATCTTAAAGTGTTTGGTTGTCTCTGTTTTCCTTATTTGCGTCCATATGCGAAGCATAAACTTGATTACCGTTCTAAGCCATGTGTATTTCTTGGGTATAGTTCCATTCACAAAGGTTATAAGTGTCTCCATGTTTCCACCAATAAAATTTTTATTTCTCGTCATGTCGTGTTTAATGAATCTATTTTCCCTTTTTCCCAGGTGTGTAGCAATTCTTCCAATTCGACCAAGGCTGAGACTTATTATCCCTATTCTGTTTGGGTTGGAAAAGGCATCTTATCTACCTCCCCATCAACACCATCTACTACAACATCTACCCCATCTGCTTCTGTTTTACATCCTTCCCAGTTTCCTGTGATTTTGGCAAATAATAGATCATCAGAATCTTCTCACGATTCTGTTCCTGTGTTTGGTTCTCCCACTGTTAGTACTTCTGTCAGTCCGCTTGCTACATTAGAACCGGTGGCAGAATCTACTTCTGTAGTTGATGTTGGTTCAGCAGATTCTCAATCGCCTGATTCTCGGTTGGCAGTCACTGAAAATCAGATTGTTGCAGCTCCTATCACTCGAACACACTCTATGGTGACTCGGTCTCAAACTGGCTCATTGAAACCTCGGGCATTTTTATCTGTTGCTCCCTCCAACTCTTTACCCTTGACGGTAAATGATGCAAAAAAATCAGAAAATTGGCGCAATGCTATGACTGCGGAGCTTAATTCGTTGATTGCTTTGGGTACTTGGTCTTTGGTTGAACCACCTATTGGTGCAAATATAGTGGGATGCAAATGGGTGTTTTGTATTAAAGAGAAGGCAGATGGAACTCTAGACAAGTACAAAGCGCGTCTAGTTGCTAAGGGATTTAATCAATGTCATGGGATTGATTACAAGGAAACATTTTCTCCAGTTGTGAAACCTACGACCATCCGATTGGTTCTTTCTGTTGCTGTTACAAATCGGTGGTTAGTAAAGCAATTAGATGTGTCTAATGCCTTTTTGCATGGGTCTCTTAATGAGAAGGTTTATATGAGTCAACCCCCGGGGTACAAAGATCCAACTTTCCCCAATCATGTTTGTCTGCTCCATCGGTCAATTTATGGCCTAAAACAGGCTCCTCGTCAATGGTATAGTTGCTTGGCTAATGCTTTACTCTCTATTGGCTTTGTTACGTCTAAGATGGACACCTCTTTGTTTATTCTCTTACAGAATGACGTCATTCTCTATTGTCTTGTTTATGTCGACGACATAATTTTAACTGGTAATTCTGTCCCTCGCATAACTCAAGTCATTAGTGAGCTTCAGCAGTCCTTTTTGTTGAAAGACTTAGGTCGACTTAATTATTTTCTTGGGGTTGAGGCTTCTTGGCATGAGGATCAATTGTTTTTGTCTCAATCTAAATATATACATGATCTGCTACTTAAAGCCAAATTTCATGCTTGTAAGGGGCTGCCAACACCTGCAGTACCATCTTCAACAAGTCAAAAATCTGGTTCAACTTCTTGTTCGGATCCATCCTTATTTCGGCAACTTGTTGGGCGCTTACATTATCTGGTTTTGACCCGGCCAGATATTAATTTTATTGTTAACAGATTGTCTCATTACATGCATGATCCAAAGGAGGAGCACTGGCTTCGGTTGAAGCGGTTACTGCGTTATTTGAAGGAGACAATAGGGTATGGCATTCTTTATAAACCAGCTTCGTCTTCACGAATTTCTGCTTATAGTGATGCAGATTGGGCAAGTTCTGTTGACGATCGTCGGTCAACTACGGGATTTTTAATATATTTTGGTGGCAACTTGGTTTCCTGGAATTCCAAAAAAACAAAAGACTGTATCTCGTTCTTCCACTGAAGCGGAGTATCGTGCCATAGCTTCAACAACTGCCGAATTAACATGGATACAAAGTATGCTTTCAGAAATGGGTATTGTATTAAAGAACCCACCAATCTTGTGGTGTGACAATCTTGGGGCCACCTATTTGACTGCCAACCCTATGTTTCATAGTAAGATGAAGCATGTGGAAATTGATGTTCATTTTGTGAGGGATAAAGTGGCAAGGAAAGAATTGATTGTTCGTTTCATATCTGGAAAAGATCAACTAGCTGATTGTTTGACTAAAGCGCTTCCGCGACAACGGTTTCTTGATCTGAGAAACAAGCTACTGCTTTGTTCCAAAGAGTCATTAGCTTGAGGGGGCATGTTAGTGTAAGATAAGTTTGTTATGGTGTATACTTATCTTTAGCTTTTCTGTTACGTATTTGTATCTCAATCTTATCAATACTTGTGTATATATACGTATTATAGCAATATACAAAATACAACTTTCCTTTGCCATTCAATCTCTTTACTCTCACCTTATTCTTTCCTTCTCCTTTCTACATCTGTCTCTATTTCTACCCAGATTAATGGAATGCCGACCCATTAAGCCAACCTACCCTATGTCCGCAAAAAGGATATTTTGATGGACACAAGCTCAATGGACCCTAACCTGAACAAATTTTCAAGCATACTTGATGGGACGCAGTAGGGTTTTTTAACAAATCAAAATATGAGATCGACCAAAAATTTGACTAGTAAGAACCCATACATTTTCACATACTCGACCGAAAGGTCAACCTATGCAATAGGCAAATCAGTCTATGGGATGATTTGTACTGAAGTATTTGAGCGATCTTTTTGACCGGTTCCTGAGGCAAATTTGGCAGCCTGAGCAGACGTGGAGGATTTTATTATGAGATTACATAATACTATCACCAATTGGGAACTGCAATAGCAAAATGGGTGGACTATGAAAATTTGGTCAATGTTGCCCAAAGTTTTATTGACTCCATTCATTTTGCAACTGACTGATCTGATTGTTCGGTCCACTCTTAAGGGTAAGGTCACCTTCAGTATCAAGAAGAAAGAGACCGAGTTGCACCAGCTATAGAATATATAATTGAATACCGGTGAGAATGTATCACCTTAAACCTAGAAGAGGACATTGGTTGTCCCAAGGTAATCAATGCCAATATCAACAACATTCCCTCAACATAAGTGAATATTAATTATCTTGACCCAATTCATACCGATACAAAAGGTCAATTTGACGACCAAGAACTTGGTTAATTAAGTTTGACAGCTAATTAACTGAACGATTATCTTATCTAAGCATGAGCATGATTCAAATTAGAATCAAATTGAAGTTAAATTGTAATGATATCTAAACTATTGTAATGATATCTAGTTTCAATCTGTAACTAAAACCATACATTTAAAGTTCAATTCCAATTTTTCATTTTTTGAAATCGAAACCAGTGGTTTTGATTTAAAATTGATGGTTCTAATTTGAAAAGGACTTTAACGAGCTCTACAATTATAGTTTTAATAGGTTGTAGGCTGCAGTTTAACTCTCATAGTAATGAAAGCTTGAGTGAGTAGTCTTTTCTAAAGTCTACAAAGTAGAAGACATATTATTAACTTAATACAATGGCTAGAACCAAGCTTGTCTGGCAAACTTATTCCGTTATGCGAGGAGAGCCAGCACGTGACTGAATAATCTTGTCTAAAGCCAATAAACATTAAATGACTAACCATGAACGAAGAAAAAAAGATTGTTAGTTAAAAATTTGTATCAAATATACACATAAAAGCCTTTTAGTACTCTCCAAGCAAATCAAACATAAAATCTATTTTGAATTTTTTTTCAAATAACTTTTATCAACCTTTCCTCTCTCAATTTTAAATGTTATTTAAGTCTCTTCATAATAGCAATTAATCCAATAAAAACTAATTAATATAAATATATTGAGTAAAACTCAAAAATAACCCTATTGAAGTAGCTCAAATTAATATAAAATAGATGCACCATGTACATATATACAAAAATGGATTTGAACCTTACCATTAAAAGTGCTTTACTAATGCTTCTCTGGTAGTTGTAGTAGTAACTAAGAGGGCTCTAATGAGCTCTGCAATTGTGGTTTTACTAGGCTATAGGATGTGTAGTGTAGCTCTCATATTATTATTTTAGTCAATTTGTCATTTGTGTTCTTTAAAGTAAATAATAAAGCTGGCAAGAATGGCTAATTCAAGGTAATATTAATAAATAAAAAAAATAGTAAAAGCTTGAGTACTCTTTTCTAAAGCGTTATAGTAGAAGACATATTATTAAATTAATACAACGGCTAGAAGCAAGCTTCTCTGGCAGCCTTATTCCGTCATGAGAGGAGAGTCAGAATTTGACTGAGTAATCTTGTCAAAGCAACAATAATGCATTAAATGACTAACCATGAAATGACAATTGAAAATTTGAATCAAACATACAAATAAAAGTCTTTTAGTATGCTTCAAGCTAATTATTCGCTTTGAAAATAATTAAACACAAGAAATGCTACTCGAGAATGAAAATCTATTTTGAATTATTTTAAATAACTTTTATAAACTTTCTCCCCCTTTATTGTAAAGTTTATTGAAGTCTCTTCATAATAGCAATTAGTCTAATAAAAACTATATAATATAAATATATTGAGTAAAACTAAAAAATAACCTTATTGAACTAGCTCAATTTGAGTCAAATAGATTAACCGCATACATATATACAAAAAATGGATCCGGACTTTACCATTAAAAGTGCTTTTAATATTTTTATTTATTAATATTGCTTCTCCTGTGGTTGTAGTAATAACTAAAAGGGCTTTAATGAGCTCTGCAATTGTTGTTTAATAGGTTGTAGGTTGTAGTTTAGATATCATAGTATATTTGAGGGCAATTAGCTATTTCTCGAATGACTAAAATGAAAGACGGGCTTGATTTATTTTAATCTATGAAATTAGTTTTTTCTTATTAGACTTGTTTTAACATCTTCAGGTAGCGACCTTATTTAGAGTGGTCACCCTCTTTAGGAAAAAAGTTCATGAACTAGTCATTTTTTTGGAAATGACTAACTCGGTTTTAACCAGAAACTAGGTAAAGGAGTTAGGTACGGTCACGGGAAGGTATTACTGAACCGCCCGGTTGAAAACCGATCTCCTTCATTATCCATTCATTTACAATCTCAATAACATGATTAACTCCAATTGAGGTGTAAAACATTTTTGAATGCATTTTGGAATATGACAATCATGAGCAATAATAATTAAACATAGCATGAAAAATAATCAAGCAAAGAAGGGGGGGGGGGGAGAATAGAGTTACAACCCATTCCTATTTTACATTCTACCCTTTAACCCAATAGAATTTTCCAGCCCCATTAATATTACACATAGACAATTAAGAGGATTCATTATGAATGCTTTACATAAAGCTCAATATAATAAAAGCAATAAGAGAAAGAACCCAACATGAGCATCAAAGCCATGCATTCAACATGAATTTAAACACAACAATGATCACATACTAACATAAAGCAAGAACAACATATAAAAGGAGACAAAATCAATATTAACAACATTAATGGTTAGAGGTTAGAGCGTAAATGGATAAAGGGCAATAATGGTAAATATTACATAAATGTAAATGAACTTGGAATTTAAATTACTGGAATTTAAAGAATTGAAAAGTAAATGACAATAAGGTAAATATGCTGATTATTAGCTTGAAACAAGATTTGAGTTCAAGAATTTGTTATTCATCATGAATGATGAACAACTATGACCATTACTACCCATCTCTTGTTCTTTATTTGTTCATCTGGGCTAGAATGAGTTCTATACGCATTTTTAGCAAAACTGCTTAATGCTCGACTAGATTGGATCCCAGAATCCTGACATGTTATTTGAAAATATTGATTTTGGGGCCTGAATCGAAGACACATGTGCCACTAGAAGTGGCGTGCGCCAGTATGTGTGGCATACGGGGGTCTTTCCCAGATCAGGAGCTTAAAAAAAAGAATTATTTATTCTGTTTGGCTGACCATAGTGGCATGCGCCACACGTAATGGCATGGCGCCCCCATCATGTGGCATGCGCCACTATGTTCAGGCCACAGAACCTGGCTGATCATAGGTTTTCCTCACAACCAATATAAAAGGGGTTTCTTTAATACACCAGAAGAAGAAAATGAAGAGGGACTCTAAAAAATTACCTAGTTTAAGTAGAAATCCAAAGATTTTCAGAAAATGAAAACCAAGAGACCCAAGAGCTTTAATCCTTGTTGAATGTTTTGAGTTTGGGTTAAATGAAAGTGTTTGTGGGTTGACTGTGCCTGGCTTTAGCATAAATGTTTCATCTTAAACATAGAATTTCTTCAACCTGTCTAGGTTGACTAGCTCCATAAGCTCATTGCCTTCTAAATCCAATAGCTTCACTGCACCTTTTGAAAACATCTTCTTGATCAGAAATGGACCTTCCCAATTAGGCTTGAATTTTTCCCTCGGATCATGAACGTTCAACTTCATCTGTTTCAAGACCAAATATCCGACTCTTAATAGTTTTGGACTAACTCTTTTATTGAAGTGCTTAGGCATTCTCCTCTTGTACATCTAATCCATAAATCTGGCATTAAGCCTTTTTCCATCTAAGAGATCCAACTCTTGATAAAGTCTCTCGGCTTATTAACATTCTGGAATTTTGGATTCCATCATTATGCACAAGGACTGCACTTCTATCTCAGTCAGTAAAATAGCTTCCATCCCATAAACTAAAGAATAAGGAGTGTCACCATTAGCAGATTTGGCGATGGTCCTGTAACCCCACAAAGCATACTGTAATTTACTAGCCCAATCTTTATGATTCTCAGCCATTTTTCTCAAGATCTTCTTAATGTTCTTAATGAGGCTTGCATTGCCCCATTTGCCTATGGATGATATAGTGAAGACTTATGATGTTCAATTCCTTATTTCAGCATTTTCACTTCTGCCTGAAATTGAACCCCATTGTTTGTCACTATGTGATCGGGGATCCCACATCTGCAAATAAGATTCTTCTCAATGAATTTGGTCATTTGCTTGACGCTGATATTCTTGAAAGATTCTACCTCAAACCATCTCCAGAAATAGTCTACTGCCACCTGTGAATACTCAAATTTTGAGGCTCAAAAAGCCTATTGGTTGACTTTGCTACAGTAAATTTGACTGTGCTACAATGAATTTGCTACAGCAAATTTAATTGTGCTACAGTGCATTTGCTACAGTAAATTTGACTTTTCTACAGTAACTTTGACTCACAAGGCTCAAAGAGCCAATTTTTCCGGACTGCAAACAGTCCGGCCGGACCGGAGGCCATTTCGGAAGTTCACCGAAAATATATCAATATGGTACTTGAAACGTCCGGAATTTTACGAGGATCGCGGAACAGGTCCCAGAATATTTTTCGGAGGTCCGAAACTCCCAAAACAGCTCCCGAAGCGACACACGGTGGCCGCACCGGCCACGGCGGCGCCAGCCCCCACCAAGCGCGGGCGACAGCCCTCGCCCAGCGCGGGCGGGGCCTGGGGCCTGGCGCCCAGCGCGGGCGAGAACCCTCGCCCAGCGTGGGCGGGGACCCTCGCCCAGCGCGGGCGAGGCCCCTCGCACCGCGCGCGGGCGAGGCCCCTCGCGCCGCGCGCGAGCGAGACCCCTCGCCCCGCGCGGGCGAAACCTCTCGCCTCGCGCGGGCGAGGCCTCCCGCGCCGCGCGCGGGCGAGGACTCTCGCCCCACGCGGGCGAGACCTCCCGCACCGCGCGAGGGCGAGGCCTCTCGCCCCGCGCGGGCGAGGCCTCCCGCGCCGCGCGAGGGCGAGGCCTCTCGCCCCGCGCGGGCGAGGCCTGTCGCCCCGCGCGCAGGGCCTGGCCCCCCCCTCGCGCCCTGGGCGAGGCCTGCCGCCAGCACACGCGGGGCCTCTCGCCCTGCGCGGGCGGGGCCTGTCGCCCCACCGACAGGGCGGTAGCTACCGCCGAGCCTGGGCGGCAGCTACCGCCCAGATTTTCTGGCGATGGCTACCGCCATGCACGGCGGCAGCCACCGCCCGGGACCCGAAAATGGCCTATAAATAGGCCATTTTCAGGCTGTTTTTTGGTACACCTTGTCCGTTTTGACGGACGAATCCTTCTCCCTCTCACGCTCCTTGCGTTTTCTTTACCGCTTTTTGCATTTAATTTAATTTTTTATTGCATTTTTATTGTGATATTTGGACATTAAAATTAAACAAATTAAAATTAATTAATATTTCCTAAGCGAGGAGCTTAATCGGGAGTTAAGAAGCGGTCGTCGATTAAATCAGGTATGTAAACAAAACTCTGCCAATTTAATGTTAGCACTTCATGCATATTTCTCTTCTACTCCTAATAATTCTACAATTGCATAAATGCATCCACGTCATTATTTTTTTGGTAAATAAACTGCTTTAATAAAAACAAACATGATTAAGCTTAACGCCCGATTAATTAATAATTGTGGTAGTTAAGCTTAAATCCGACAATATTGGCTAAAAGAACCTAGTTAATTAATAACTACGGTTCAACTGCCTTATTTCGAACAAATCCGGCTTAAGTCCAATTAATCAATAATTGTGACTAAAAGCCTAAATCAACTTTTTTTGGCAAAATGCCTACAAATCAACCTTTTTCGGCTAAAAGTCGTAAAACCGAACCATTTTGGCGAAACGCCTCAAAATCAATCATTTTCGGTTGAAAACCGTAAAATCAACCATTTTAGCGACAAATCGCTTAAAATCGACATTTTTGGCAAAATGCCTTAAAATCAATCTTTTAAGCGACAAATCGTTTAAATGAACCATTTTGGCACAAATGCCTAAATCAATCAATTTTTGGCAAAATGCCTAAACAAAATGCACAAAGCATACACACACTCATGCACAAAGCATACACACTCATGCACAAAGCATACACACTCATGCACAAAGCATACACACACTCATGCACAAAGCATACACACTCATGCACAAAGCATACACACTCATGCACAAAGCATACACACTCATGCATTAAGCATACCCATTCAAAGCCCTTCAAAGAAGGCCTATCGAACTACGTTGACTTTGATCTTCCATTCAAACGGAAGTACGTAGGCACGTTCGGGATTTCACCCCGGGTGGCAAGTCGAAATCATCGAAATCACTCAAACATTTCATTAATCCATCATTCACCTTGCAAAGCATTCATTCATCGGTTAGTTCATCAGCATGACATAGTCTCGGGATCCATCTCGGGTTCGTAGATTGTGCCTTAATCATTGGGATAATTAATCTAGTAACTAGGTTAATTAAAATTGGAGTCATTCAGGGTTTTTTCCTAGTTTACCCTAAAATAATTAAACAAGGTGGCGACTCACACACTCACGTGCATTTCTTTCTTTTGTCATATGCATCACATGCCTATGACATTTGGGGAAGGGGTTCACAGTTTGGCGACTTCACTGGGGAAATGTAATCATTTTGCATAAAGTGGACTACAATTGTTGTGAAAACTAACCGGCCTTTCTTTAAGGCATTATTTTATTATGCTTTGTTTTGCAGGGTACCCTAATACGAATCAAGTGCTCTTTCTTTAAGAATACTTGATAAATTTGGACTTAATTGAAAAATGTGATTAAGACATTAAAACTTGTTGATTTATTTGCACGATTGAGAATCCTTTTCTCCATTGCATAAAAAATGAATTTCAAATGAATTTCTTCTCCTTCTGTTTAAACTTCTGAGTCTGGATAGCAAGTAGCGCTGATCGGCAGGTCTCCTTGATTATGCCGACGGATAGCCAAAGCGTCCTCCCTGTTACCGCAAACCATCTCTAATCCTTTTGGAGGTGGCCCATGAGTATGCGTACCGTTGGACCCACGCGAAACTCCTTGTTTCACATGTGGTTAGGTATATTCATGCTCAAGGTTCAAGGGTCCCTTAATAAGCCGATTCTCTATTTGTGTCATAGCCTATAGAACCTATCCTTTAGGACTATATGCACCCAATGGTACGAATCATCTCATTAAAATAAATTATGACGTGTTGTTGTGCGCATTCATGACATACCATAAGCATAAAAAAAAAAAAAAACAGAGAGAAAAGAGTGGAGGGACACAAAAATATCCTTCTGTTTGTCAGTCATGCACAGTTGGACAAAGAGACGATCTATCTCTTATTAGTTACCTTGATACACAACACAGTACCCTAACCCGGTTACCCTCATCCTATCAGGTACCTACTGTTCAAGCGCCAACGTCAGTGCCAGCTACACCTACTGTGCTATCACCAAATTCACCAAGTTCACCAACTTCAACTAGGCCAATGGCATCACTTAATGACATCAAAGCCCTCATGGAACAAATGGAAGCTAGAATGGAAGCTAGAATGCATGAGGCATTGGCCGCCCAGAGAACCGCCCTGCTAGCTGAACTAGGCGGTGGTAATGGAAACGGGATTCCGGTTGGGGGAAATGATCATGGTGCCTCCAATCCAGGACCGGGTGCTGCATCTGCGTCCTCAAACCCTACCCTTAACTTGGATGACATGCCTTCCAAAACTGCCTCTGAGCTGGAAGCTCAGAAAATGAGAGAAAAGCTAGAACTCTTAGAAAGGTCTGTTACCGCCCTTAAGACACACAAAGAAGTCGTGGACATGGACTCCTTGTCTCTGTTCCCCGAAGCAAGACTGCCAACCAAATTCAAAATGCCAAACATGGACAAATTCGATGGAACTACTTGTCCAAAAACACACTTGAAAATGTATGTGGGTGCCCTTAACCCGTTCGGATTGAACAGCGAGCTCCTTGCTCAGTTGTTCCAACAGTCACTCACCGGCGCTGCTTTGAGATGGTTTGTCAGTTTGGACCGATCAAAGATGAAAACTTGGGAAGATATCTGTAATGCATTCAATTCACAGTATCGCTATAACATGGAAGTGGATGTTACCCGAAGAGAACTGGAAACCACCAAACAGAAAAACAATGAGCCCTTTTCCTCGTTCCTTACGAGGTGGAGGGCCAAAGCCTCTCAAATGATCAGCCGACCCTCTGAACAGGAACAAGTTGACATAATAATCAAAAATTTACTGCCTATCTACCAGTCTCAGCTTCAAACACAATACCTACCAACGTTTCAGTCGCTCATTGCCACTGCTACGAAGGTAGAGGATTTACTTCAAATGGGACAACTGAAAGAAGATTCGGGAGCCTCAAGATACAAAAAACCTATCCAGCCCGGAAAAATCCACGAAGTGGCAAGTATCACCCCCACAAACCCTTTACGTGTGGGAAATATGGGAAACACGGGAAGCATGGGAAACATGAGAAACGGCAGTCAGTCAAGAAGAGCATATACTGATCTCGGCATGCCAATCCTTTTGGTATTTCGAGAAGCTGTTAAAGCAAACTACATCAAACCTTTGGAGGCAAGACCACCACCTAACCCCTTACCGAGGAATTTCAAAACCAATGAATACTGTGAGTACCACCAAGCATATGGGCATAAGACTGAGGCATGTTGGACTCTTAAGAACCGCATCCAGGACTTGGTAGACAATGGCTCAATTAGTCCGAGAAGCAAACCGAACATTAGCACTAACCCCTTGCCAAATCACGGGGTAAATGCTATCTTTCATGACCAGGAATTGATCGATCCTTTCGATCTATTCCTTGAAAGGAACGAAATTTGTGTCCTAGATTTAAATGACTTTGTCGAGGAACTCGATGCTATAACCAGGAGCGGGAGACAATATGAGCCGATAGTCTTGGACAAAGTCCCAAATAACCCTTACCAAAGGACAGATGAACCAAAAGAAGACCCAGTACTTTCACAGCTAAAGAAGACACAAGCTAGGGTATCGATTTGGGAACTTCTAGCAGCATCTTTTCCTCATCGCCAAGCTCTTTGCAAGGCTTTGAGTCAGCTTCAAACGTCGGTGGAGGTTAGCCCCGAAGTGCTAGTATCCACCCTCACCCAATCCTCGAAGACTCAAAACATCGGGTTTTCGGATGATGACTTACCCACTGGAGGAGATAGTCACAATGATGCCCTCTATATCACGGTTCAGACTAGAGACAAAACTGTGCCCATGGTTCTCATTGATAATGGGTCAGCATTAAACGTCTGTCCATTAAGAGTAGCCAGCTGTCTGGGTTTGGAAGAAACGGATTTCATGCCATCTGACCAGATAGTGAAAGCATATGACAGCACCCGAAGGGAAGTATTGGGAGTTGCTATGCTGAAATTGGCAATCGGGCCAGCCGTAATGGAGGTACCATTCCAGGTGATCGATGTGCCCACCAGTTTCAACCTGCTTTTGGGACGGCCATGGATACACCGTACCAAAGCAGTACCCTCCTCCTTACACCAGAAAGTCAAATTCCCTTATGAGGGTAAAATCATAACAGTTCAAGGAGATGATTACAGCCAGCTTAAAAAGCCAAAGGGCCAGCCTCTCTTTGAGGTCAACCCTGAAAGCGCCTACTTTCCCCTCTCGGGATTTCAGTATGATACTGTGCAATTTATAGAAGGAAAGACTATGAACTCCCAAATTCTCTTTGATTTTGGGACGGTGCAAATAAATTGCATAGTGCCTTTAATGTTGAAAATGTCTTACTTACCAGGAATGGCTATGGCGAGGTCCGGAAAAACATACCCCGCACTGCAAGCCTGGGAATGTCCAGTAAACCAAGGGACTTTTGGGCTGGGATATGAGCCTACTGAGGAAGACCAAGCTAGGAGCTCTAGGAACAGAGGCAGAACAATGCAGATGCCATCACACTTTTTAACTTTGAATAGTCACTTCCGCAAATCCGGAGAGACAATTCCTTATCACGGTTTCCAAGAACCATTTTACTGCCCGACCGCCAAGAAAGTGCTACCTGGATTAGAGATATTTGCTGATGTCTGGGGCAACAAGTCTGAGGCAATAGCTGAGCTGGAAGTAGAAGACTTCATGCTGCCAAGTCTCTTTGATGAGGTTGCAGTCATTACGGGAAAGAAAGAAAATCAAGACCTGCTAAGTTTAATCAAGCCAAATGAAGGGCCTCTTGTCAACTGGTATGTCGAGGAGGAGCGCGCTGCTGATAAACCCCCTCCCGAGTCAAACCCAGAGTCAAAATGTGTAATTAAGTCCTGTATTGAGTTTGAGCCTGACCCCGAGTCCGAAACCGAGTCAGAGTCCAGTTCCAGTCCTGAGTCATCTGTGTTGGATTTCGAAAATCCAAATTTCAAATTTAATGTACCTTTTGAAGACGATTCTGTCATTATCAATAAAGGCTTGCAAATCTTTGACTACTCCGCGTGTCTATCTTTCCAAGCATTTCCAAGCAAAAATAATGAAAAAGAAATAAATGAAATGAAAAATGAAAAAGAAAAAATAATAATGGGCAAAGAAGAAAACGAACATACATACATTGCATCTGATTGTGTGAACAGGGAACAGATCAGTGAATGCTTAAAGAAGTTTGTCGATTGCTTCATGTGGAAGGCGAATGACATCACGGGAATTGACCCAGCAATAGTGGTACACAAGATTCCAGTTTATCCCGAGGTTAAGCCAGTGAAGCAGAAGCTAAGGAGGCTGAAGACAGAATGGTCCTTGAAAATCAAGGAGGAAGTTGCCAAGCAACTAGAAAACAAGTTCATAGAACCCATTGCCTACCCGACATGGTTAGTAAACATTGTGCCAGTGCCGAAGAAAGATGGCAAAGTCAGAATGTGTGTAGACTATCGGGATTTGAATAAAGCATGTCCGAAAGATGACTTTCCCCTACCGCATATTGACTTGTTAGTAGACCGAATGGCGGGACACGAGATGGTCTCCTTGACCGATCTTGCTGTCGGATACAACCAAATAATGATGCATGTGCCAGACAAAGAGAAAACGGCATTCATCACAGAATGGGGAACCTACTGTTACAGGGTCATGCCTTTTGGTCTCAAAAATGCCGGGGCAACCTATCAAAGAATGGCAACGACCATTTTCCATGACATGATTCACAAAGAAGTAGAAGTGTATGTCGACGATATGGTCATTAAGTCAAAAACAGCTGAAGAGCATGCAACAGCACTTGAGAAGTTCTTCCTTAGACTTCGAAAGTACAACTTAAAGCTCAACCCGGCAAAATGTCTGTTTGGAGCTACATCCGGAGTATTTCTGGGGCATATGGTCAGCCAAAAGGGCATAGAAATTGACCCTTCAAAAGCCAAAGCCATTATGGAGATGCCGGCACCGAGGACGGAAAAGGAAGTCCGGGGTTTCCTAGGAAGGCTACAATACATCAGCCGATTCATCAATCAATTGGCCGACACTTGTGGTCCGATTTTCAAATTGCTCAGAAAAGGAGTAGCCGTCAAATGGAATGAGGATTGTCAGAAAGCTTTCGACCAAGTCAAGCAATATCTGTTGTCCCCGCCAGTTTTACAGCCACCAAGGCTGGGAAAGCCTTTGCTGTTGTACCTATCGGTGACAGAAGAAGCGATGGGTGCAATGCTAGCTCAACAAGCAGAAGATACAAGGGTAGAAAATGCCGTGTATTACCTCAGCAAAAGGATGCTAGAATATGAGCTAAAATACAATAAGATAGAGAAATTGTGTCTGGCTCTAGTATGGGCTTGTACAAAGCTGCAGCACTACCTCTCATCTTACACCACAAATGTTGTTTCTGAATCGAACCCCTTGAAATTCCTTATGGAGAGGCCGGTTCTTGATTGTAAGATGGCTAAGTGGGTGTCAGTACTCGCGGCTTATGATTTGAAATTTGTGCAACGGAAAGCGGTGAAAGGCGGAGCCTTGGCCGATCAATTAGCAGAATTACCGGTCGAAGACAAAATGCCGGAGGTAGAATTTCCTGATGAAGACTTGTTGAACTTGGAAAGTGAGGTCTGGGAAATGTACTTCGATGGAGCTTCGAACTACCATGGAAACGGGGTTGGAGTCGTATTCAAAACTCCTTGTGGCGAATACATTCCGATTGCAGTCAAATTAGATTTCGACTGCACAAACAATGAAGCCGAGTATGAAGCTTGCATAAAGGGGTTAGAAGCAGCCCTGGAAAAAGAGATAAAGGTCCTCAAGGTTTTCGGAGATTCTAACTTAATAGTCTCCCAAGCTTTAAGGAAATGGAAAATTAAAGAAGAGCGTTTGGTTCCTTACCTACAACGCTTGGACGAATTGGCTCAGCAATTTGAGGATTTATCTTTCCACTACTTGCCGCGAGCCAAAAATCAGTTCGCAGATGCTCTGGCTACTTTAGCCTCCATGGTCGATGTAGAAGGAGACCGAGTCATCCGACCTCTGACAGTGCGGCTACAGAAACAACCAGCACATATCATGAATTTGGTCGATGACAAGCCTTGGTATTGGGATATACAGAATTACCTTCAGAATGAAACCTACCCGGAAGGATCCACTAAGACTGATCAACGAACATTGAGACAGTTGGCATCCGGATATTTCCTTACTGATGGAGTTCTGTACAAGAGAAGTTGGAGCGGCTTGCACCTAAGGTGCGTCGATGAGGGAGAAGCTCAAACCATCATGGATTCCTTACATAACGGGGAATCTGGCCCACACATGCACGGGATAGCCTTGGCTCGAAAAATCATGAACCTAGGTTATTACTGGTCAACCATGAAGGCAGATTGCGTGAGGCACGCGCAGAAGTGTCACGAATGTCAAATTTTTGCTAAGCTGCAAAGACAACCTCCGGTCAATTTGAATCCTATTGCTTCACCATGGCCTTTCGCAACTTGGGGCATAGACGTGATCGGAAAAATCCACCCGAAAGCTTCCAACGGTCACCAGTTCATTTTGGTTGCTATAGATTACTTCACTAAGTGGATCGAGGCAGCCTCTTATTCAATTCTGAATGCCAAGAAGGCAGCGCAGTTCGTTCGTACCAACATCCTTTGTCGGTACGGAACGCCATTCGAGATCACCACGGACAATGGAGCTCACTTCCAGGGTGAATTTGCTAATTTGTTGAAAGAAACGAGGATTCGACACCATAAATCCTCGCCCTATCGTCCACAAACAAATGGGGCTGTGGAAGCTGCAAATAAGGCTATAAAAGTCATTTTACAGAAGACAGTCAAAAAGCATAAAGCTTGGCATGAACAGTTGCCGAATGCCTTATGGGGATATAGGACTTCAATTAGAACACCTACTGGGGCAACCCCGTATTCCTTAGTATATGGCATGGAAGCAGTATTGCCTATTGAGCTGGAAGTTCAGTCGGCAAGAGTTATCCAAGAAAGTCAGATTAGCGAAGCCGATTGGGTGAAGAATTATCATTCGCAACTCTTGGGCATGGACGAAAAGCGGTTACAAGCAATCCACCAAACTCGAGTCTACCAAAGGAGAATGGCACGACATTTTAACAAGAAGGTCAAAGACCGAAAACTGGAAGAAGGTTGTTTAGTCCTGAAGGAAATTAGACAGCCAATCACGGATCCACGTGGGAAGTTTCGCCCTCATTGGGCTGGACCCTATGTGTTGAAGAAAATACTGTCTGGCGGAGCCGTCATCTTAACTGATTTGGATGGTTTGGAATTCACGAATCCATGTAATTTAGATCAGTTAAAAAGGTATTTTGTGTAATAAGCATTGCATAATGTAAAACGAACTACATTAGACCTGATTCTCTTCGAAAAAAAGAAATTACATATCGGAGATATGTAGGCAGCCCTCATTGGGCACGGTCTAAGCATTAATAAAAAATTCATGTCATTCTTCTTTGCCAAATAATAAAAAAAAACAAAACCAAAAAAAAAAAAAAAAAAAAAAAAAAAAATCAAATCAAAGCTGAAGTTGAAAACCCGGAAGGGCGGCTTCAGGCAAGAAAAGAAAAACCCGCTAAGTCAAAAACCCGAAAGGGTGGCTTAGGCAAAAGTCGGGGCCCGCTAAGTCGAAAACCCGGAAAGGGCGGCTTAGGCAAAAATGGGTAGCTCGCTAAGTTGAAAACCCGAAAGGGCGGCTTAGGCAAAAATTAGAGCTTGAATGAATAAAGTTGGAAAGAGCTTGGAAAGCTTAAAAGTCAAATGACACTCCAATTAAAAAGTAATAAAGCCAAACAGTACAAGCAAAAAGCCAAAAAAAAAAAAAAAATAAAATCCATGAAACAAAAATACATCTCAAAACCAAAGAATAAAAGCCTATCAGAGTCTAGGTGGCCCGTCGCCTCCGTGGGGCAACGTCCTCCGAGTCATCCCTAGCTGTTGAACTCTCTCCAGCCTCGCCTGTCCAAGGAGTCAACACAATCTCCTCATCAATCCTAACCCCCTCACCAGTGTCAGCCTGAGTCCAACCCTCAAGTGCACTCAGCAGTGCGTTCCTCCTCAGCTTTTCAACCGGCCAGACAGCATTCACGAACCAGGCCCGATACTCAGGAGAAGTCTGAATACCAGCAGGATTAGGTAAAGGCCTAACCATCTGATGATCTCTAACCCAAGCTCTAAGGACAGCTCGGGTAACTCCCGGAGTGATGGTGGAATCAGATAAAGAGTCATCCATGATCGGTACAGTCTGATCTATTCCCATCTGCCTCATAACGCGCGAAGCGCAGTACCAAGTACAATGGGTAAGGCCTAAAAGGTAAACCTGAGTATGGTGAGAGCTGACTTGAATAAAGCGGGTAATGCCGTACCAAGGTACAAACCACAACATTTCGTTTGGACCCAATTCAATCAGCCATGAGGTCCAGGCATCAGCAGACGGATGTGTGATCAAGATCCTCCGCATGCGATACTGGACAGGGTTATAAGGCAGCAAAGTAGGAGTGGCAACCACTTGGAGATGGTCCTTCAACCAAACCTGAGTAATGGATCCTTTCTATTACAAAGGAACAGGCCAAAAAGAAGAAAAGATAAGAAATAGAAAAGAAGAAATACCTGAAGAATAATAGGAGAAACCGTCCAATCCTCAAAGCCTAAAGCGGCTCTGTCGAGGCTCCTGATAGTTTCTGCCAGCACAATACCACCTATGCAACCCATATCCTCCATCTGCCGAACCATGGGACAAAGTCGCAAAACCCCGTAGCCCGGATCCTTGTTGAACAAGAAGCCAGCCAATAAACAAAAAACCAAGGCCCGCATCCTTAGCCTCATCCGGTCTGGGTCATCTGAACAGACCCCTGAAAACTCATCAATCAGGGGCAACAAAATTGCTTTCTGATCACCAACAATCATGGCCCTAGCTTGTGGTCGGCTGAACTGAAACAGGTTTTCAAACGACCGAACATACCCGATCTTGACTTCATGCCTGACCAAAGGGGCATTGGGGTCGCACCCTATGATAGCACAGAACTCCTCAAAAAGAGGACACATCTCCTCCATCATGGCTCCGAACCGGAAAACATGGGCCTCAGGATCCCAAAGTCTGATGCAGGCCCATAAAAAGTTCCAGTCGATCACCACCCCCCTGAGCGTAACGATAGGAGAGAGACCGTACCTCCCCAAGTTGATCTTTTCGACTTTGGAGAGACTCCTAATCCAGCTGTGCATGCTGTGAGTAAAAAAAGGATTCATTCTTTGAAGATAAGAAGAAGAAGAGAGAAAAGGAAGGATGAATGAAAAACCAAACAAGAAACTTGTTTTTATAGAAGAATGCGCCGAATGATGGCGGCAGCTGCCGCCAAATTGCCACCGAACGAGGGCGGCAGCAGCCGCCAAAACGTCAGCGGCAGCAGCCGCCGACGGCGGGGGCCACAAAAAAAAAAAAAAAAAAAAAAGTACATCCGAAATGGTGAAACCCCATTTTCATTTCAAACATGCATACATATTTTCAATACTAACCAAGTGCAGGTACGAATAAAATTCAATACAAAAGTACAATGCAGAAGCACCATCAAAGGGGAAGTTTTGAAGGGTAATCATGGAAAGGATCCAGCAAAGGGTACGCAAGACTTCAAACAGTACCGAGGCAAAGCCGATTCAAGGGGTTAGGGCCAGAATGATTTCTCCGAAAACCCAGAAATGGAAGATGCTCCGACAGAGAGGTGTCTGAATTTTAAGCTTAAAAGCGACAGAATAAAGAAGTTATGGTTGGGTCTGCACAGTCACGATGCTATCCCTACACTACTCAAGTCATCTCAGAATCAAGTTGCCTCGACATTCTTTATGGAGAGGCTGCTTCTAAAAAAAAGAAAAAAAAAAGGGAAAAATGGGTCAAAAGGAACCTCTGCACAAAAGAAAGAAATCAAGGACAAAGCTACAGGAAATCAAGTTGTCAAAAAACGGGTCAACTGCAAGCTCTCCGTTAAATTCAAACCCATCAAGGGTAGATGACAAATCATCTCAGCCATAAGGACAAAGACCACAGCGGCTGCTCACATTTTGAAAAGCAAGTTAAAAGAAGCAGTCATTTCCACAAATTGGATGACAACAAACAACTTGAAAATGAAGCGCCTAGCATGGTACAAGTACAAGTGTCCTTATAAACAAGGATCATTTCTCAAAACAAAGGAAAGGAAGAGTCTCCTCAAAATTCCTTATGGAGAGGAGAACCATTGAGGAAATAAGTTTCAAATTCAGAGGAAGATAAAGTTCAAGAAAAAGAATCAAATTAACCTCAAGAATTCAAACGTGGTGAAGCCAAAGCATAAAAGCTTCTTCAACACTCAAGCCACTCAAGTTACCACCACAATGTGGGTATTCAAAACTCTTTGTGATGAATACAAGTCATATTTCAGTCAACCAGTGGTAAAACCACTACAACAACAAAGTCAGATTCGCCTAAGGTCATCACTATCATACGAACTCGAGTCAATAAGTTGATTCAACATCAAATCGGGAAGGAACCCCACAAAGACACCCAGTCGGGAAGGAATCCCACGAAGAAATCAAGCCAGAAATGAATTCTGCATCAACATCAAATCGGGAAGGAATCCCGCATAGACATCCAGTCGGGAAGGAATCCCGCGAAGAAATCAAGCCAGAAATGAATTCTGCATCAACACCCAGTCAGGAAGGAATCCCGCGAAGAAATCAAGCCAGAAATGAATTCTGCATCAACATCAAATCGGGAAGGAATCCCGCATAGACATCCAGTCGGGAAGGAATCCCGCGAAGAAATCAAGCCAGAAATGAATTCTGCATCAACATCAAATCGGGAAAGAATCCCGCATAGACATCCAGTCGGGAAGAAATCCCGCAAAGACATCAAGCCGGGAAGAAATCCCGCAAAGACATCAAGCCGGGAAGAAATCCCGCAAAGACATCAAGCCGGGAAGCAATCCCGCGGAGAAATCAAGTCGGGAAGGAATCCCGAAGAAATCAAATTGGAAATGAATTCCACAATCAGCATTAAGTCGGCATTGAATTTTGCCTCAACAGCAAGTCGGAAATAAATTTCGCACCAAGACGGAAAGGAATTCCGCACTAACATCAAGCCGGAGATGAATTCCGCATCAGCCGAGCACGAAGTTCGCATCCTGGAAGGAACTACGAAAGACCTGATTCTCCCCATCCCCCGAAGAGCTCTTGGAGATACGTAGGCAGCCACAAAGGCCCGGTCACAAACATAAGTTTGCATCATAAATAACATTTTCTCTTTGCCAACATAAATCCATGCATTTGATCATTTCATTTAAAAAAAAAAAAAAAAAAAAAAAAAAAAAAAAAACAACGGCGGGGTTTCCTCCTCTGCCCATCCTCAAAATTTGCGTTTCGGACGACCACCGACTCCCATAAATCATTTTTATGGTCGACGGTGGGGGGCAACTGTGAATACTCAAATTTTGAGGCTCAAAAAGCCTATTGGTTGACTTTGCTACAGTAAATTTGACTGTGCTACAATGAATTTGCTACAGCAAATTTAATTGTGCAAACAGTCCGGCCGGACCGGAGGCCATTTCGGAAGTTCACCGAAAATATATCAATATGGTACTTGAAACGTCCGGAATTTTACGAGGATCGCGGAACAGGTCCCGGAATATTTTTCGGAGGTCCGAAACTCCCAAAACAGCTCCCGAAGCGACACACGGTGGCCGCACCGGCCACGGCGGCGCCAGCCCCCACCAAGCGCGGGCGACAGCCCTCGCCCAGCGCGGGCGGGGCCTGGCGCCCAGCGCGGGCGAGAACCCTCGCCCAGCGTGGGCGGGGACCCTCACCCAGCGCGGGCGAGGCCCCTCGCACCGCTCGCGGGCGAGGCCCCTCGCGCCGCGCGCGAGCGAGACCCCTCGCCCCGCGCGGGCGAAACCTCTCGCCTCGCGCGGGCGAGGCCTCCCGCGCCGCGCGCGGGCGAGGACTCTCGCCCCGCGCGGGCGAGACCTCCCGCACCGCGCGAGGGCGAGGCCTCTCGCCCCGCGCGGGCGAGGCCTCCTGCGCCGCGCGAGGGCGAGGCCTCTCGCCCCGCGCGGGCGAGGCCTCTCGCCCCGCGCGAGCGAGGCCTGTCGCCCCGCGCGCAGGGCCTGGCCCCCCCCTCGCGCCCTGGGCGAGGCCTGCCGCCAGCACACGCGGGGCCTCTCGCCCTGCGCGGGCGGGGCCTGTCGCCCCACCGACAGGGCGGTAGCTACCGCCGAGCCTGGGCGGCAGCTACCGCCCAGATTTTCTGGCGGTGGCTACCGCCATGCACGGCGGCAGCCACCGCCCGGGACCCGAAAATGGCCTATAAATAGGCCATTTTCAGGCTGTTTTTTGGTACACCTTGTCCGTTTTGACGGACGAATCCTTCTCCCTCTCACGCTCCTTGCGTTTTCTTTACCGCTTTTTGCATTTAATTTAATTTTTTATTGCATTTTTATTGTGATATTTGGACATTAAAATTAAACAAATTAAAATTAATTAATATTTCCTAAGCGAGGAGCTTAATCGGGAGTTAAGAAGCGGTCGTCGATTAAATCAGGTATGTAAACAAAACTCTGCCAATTTAATGTTAGCACTTCATGCATATTTCTCTTCTACTCCTAATAATTCTACAATTGCATAAATGCATCCACGTCATTATTTTTTTGGTAAATAAACTGCTTTAATAAAAACAAACATGATTAAGCTTAACGCCCGATTAATTAATAATTGTGGTAGTTAAGCTTAAATCCGACAATATTGGCTAAAAGAACCTAGTTAATTAATAACTACGGTTCAACTGCCTTATTTCGAACAAATCCGGCTTAAGTCCAATTAATCAATAATTGTGACTAAAAGCCTAAATCAACTTTTTTTGGCAAAATGCCTACAAATCAACCTTTTTCGGCTAAAAGTCGTAAAACCGAACCATTTTGGCGAAACGCCTCAAAATCAATCATTTTCGGTTGAAAACCGTAAAATCAACCATTTTAGCGACAAATCGCTTAAAATCGACATTTTTGGCAAAATGCCTTAAAATCAATCTTTTAAGCGACAAATCGTTTAAATGAACCATTTTGGCACAAATGCCTAAATCAATCAATTTTTGGCAAAATGCCTAAACAAAATGCACAAAGCATACACACACTCATGCACAAAGCATACACACTCATGCACAAAGCATACACACTCATGCACAAAGCATACACACACTCATGCACAAAGCATACACACTCATGCACAAAGCATACACACTCATGCACAAAGCATACACACTCATGCATTAAGCATACCCATTCAAAGCCCTTCAAAGAAGGCCTATCGAACTACGTTGACTTTGATCTTCCATTCAAACGGAAGTACGTAGGCACGTTCGGGATTTCACCCCGGGTGGCAAGTCGAAATCATCGAAATCACTCAAACATTTCATTAATCCATCATTCACCTTGCAAAGCATTCATTCATCGGTTAGTTCATCAGCATGACATAGTCTCGGGATCCATCTCGGGTTCGTAGATTGTGCCTTAATCATTGGGATAATTAATCTAGTAACTAGGTTAATTAAAATTGGAGTCATTCAGGGTTTTTTCCTAGTTTACCCTAAAATAATTAAACAAGGTGGCGACTCACACACTCACGTGCATTTCTTTCTTTTGTCATATGCATCACATGCCTATGACATTTGGGGAAGGGGTTCACACCACCATGATGAATTTGTGCTCGTTGGATGTCGATGGCGAGATTTTACCAATAATATCTATTCGCCAAGCTGCAAATGGCCATGGTGAAATAGAAAGATGTAATTCTGATGGTGGAATGTGATTAGGTCTCTGTGAATCTAACATTCAAGCACCTTTTCACAAAAGAAATATAATCTCTTTCTATCAAACTCATTCAGGCCATAGAACTTGGTTGATCACAGGTTTCCCTCACAACCAATATAAAAGGGGAAAACCAAGAGACCCAAGAGCTTTAATCCTTGTTGCATGTTTCAAGTTTTGGTTAAATAAAAGTGTTTGTGGGTCTTGATCACGAAGTTTAAGGAGTTTTTATCAAATGAATCAATAAACTTCAAGATCTTAAGTTGAGACCACAAGATATAACTTAAAATCCAAAGTGGGTAGAGAAAATGCAAGAGTTTCCTCTCTTGTGATAACAAATCCTCCCCCATCTCTTAAACCATTGCCCTATTTATAGGCAAAAGGGGAGATGAGGTGGCCTTTTTCTAGGGCTTAGGTGTCAAGTGCCACTGGTGGGCACCAAAATCTGCCGGGCCAGTTTTTACTAAAATGGTTCGGGTGGCAAATTTTGCGGCAGCGCACACGGGACACGACCTAGATGAACACAAGGATCTTCCCAACCCGATTTTGCTGTGAAACCCGTAGAAATCTAAAAAGTAAAAACGGTCAAACAAGTCATTTTCCTTAAAAAAACAGACCATCGGTCCAAGAATCAGAGCAATCAGACATTCCGATTTCGTTTTATACAAAAAAAGTTATTATCACTGAGTCCTTTTGGGACAAAAATTGAGCATCTACAATATTTTTAGTCAATTTGTCATTTGTTCTTTAAAGCAAACAATAAAGCTGGCATCTAAGGTAATATTAATAAATAAAAAACACTAAAGTTGAAGTAGTAGTCTTTTCTAAAGCCTATAAACTAGAAGATATTGTTAAATTAATACAACGTTTAGAACAAAGCTTCTCTAGCAACCTTATTCTGTCACGCGAGGAGAGTTAGATCGTGGCTGAGTATTCTTGTCTAAAGCCAACAATAATGCATTAAAGGACTAACCATGAACCAAGAAAAAGATTGTTAGTTTATATAGAAATAACAATTGAAAATTTGTATCAAATATACAAATAAAAGCTTTTAGTACTCTTGAAGCTAATTATTTGCATTGAACATAATCAAACACAATAAGTGCTACCCGAAAATCAAAATCTATTTTGAATTTTTTCAAAAAGTTTTAATTAACTTTGCCTCTCTTAATTGTAAAGGTTATTTAAGTCTCTTTATAATAGCAATTAATCAAATAAAAACTAATTAATATAAATAAATTGAGTAAAACTCAAAATAACCCCATTAAACTATATCAAAGAGCTAAATAGATTAACCACATACATATATATAAAAATGGATCCGGACCTTAACATTAAAAATGCTTTTAATTAGTTATTAATATTGCTTCTCTAGTAATTGTGGTAATTACTAAAAGAGCTTTCATGAGCTCTGCAATTGTGGTTTAAATAGGTTGTAGCACTATAAAAAACGTGAGAAATTGCGACCGACCAATCGGTCACAAAATTAAGAAAATCGGTCGCAAAAACAAAATTGCGACCGAATTGCTACCACCTCAAAGGAGTCCTAATTTAAGTCGTTGCTATTTACACTACGACGAATCTTGACGACGGGTTCAAATCTGTGACTGCTGTATTCTGTTGCAATTATATTAAAATCGGTCGCTATTTAGTGCAATTTTTGGTGCCAACATGCGATCACAGATTCGTAGGTGTTTCTCGCGGTCGCTAAGCGGTCACAAATTTTAGCATTTTTTTTAAGTACGGTTGATTATCTGTCATTAATCAGTCACAATTGAGATTTTAGAAAATAAAAGTTGGTCGCCATTCCTTAGGAGGTCACAAAATGCAAATGGCGGGAAAAAATATTTAAAATTTCCAAAAACCAGAAAATTTTTCACCTGCTAAAAAACAACAAATATGTGCATGAAATCTAAATATTCAACTCCTCATCATGCGCATTAAGAAAGCAGCATAGACAATACAAGAAACTAACCTAAACACAATATTTTTACAAAATAAGAAAGTGAAAGCAAAATAATAAAACTAAAATGGTCTAAAGTCAAATCTACACGGATGGTCCACTGAAGTGGCTGTAGGAGGCGATGTAATGTCTGCATTATGTGTAGTAGTGATACGAATCCGCCATCACTCATCCATGGAACTCAAGGGAACAAGGAGAACAACATGAAAAATCCATTAGTGCTTCCTAGTGGATCAATTACAAGAGGTCATGCAAAGAAATATAGAGCAACCATGGAGCTCAAGAGAGCATGGATACCTCAACTTCTAACTAAGATTCGAGGACGAATCTTTTCGAGGAAAGGGGAAATGATATGGATTCGCTACCACTCAACCATAGAACTCAAGGAAGCATTGAGAGCACCTAAGTTTCTCACATTGATGGGAGCACATGTTGAGTTGGAACCTGAATTTCCAGCATATGGCATGCCTAGACAATGCTATGTTAGCACGCCCGTGCAAGGTGGCAAGCCCCAGGCTGTGCAAGCCTCTGACTCTCGTGAGGAAACACTTGACTTGAAGCACGCCCGTGCCAATTAGCACGTCCCAGACCGTTCCCGCCTCTGACTCTCGTGAGGAAACACTTGACTTGAAGCACGCCCGTGCCAATTAGCACGTCCCAGACCATTCCCGCCTCTGACTCTCGCAAAGAAACACTTACCTTGAAGCACGCCCCAGACCGTGCCTGCCTCTGCCTCTAGCAAGATTAGTTAGTTTATTTTGAGTTTTAACAATTTTAATGGATTGGGCCTTCTATAATTCGGCCACCCTTGGTTATTTTTCCTTGATTTGTTTAGATTTGGTCAATCTTTAGTTGATTTGGATTAGTTAACCAAATCCTTAAGTTGTTTAGATTTGCTAGTCTTATCCTTAGTTGGTTTAGATTTGCTAAATCCTAATCCTTAGCTGATTTAGACTAACTATTCTAAATCCTTTAAGGATCAGGACCTCTTAGAATTAGTATAAATAGCTTGTTATATTGTATTCATTCAACAATTAATCAATGAAATAGAAATTCTTCAACTTCATGCTTAGGCGTGTTCCTTGCTTTAGAGAGAGTGTGAGATTGCATTTTTCTAATTGCATCAAAAATCAAGGTAAACTTATCAATTCACTTGTGGCGTTTATCTTATTCTTTTACTCTATTATTGGTGTTCTTGCTTCTTTAAGCTTTGGGTGCCATAGAGGGGAGTTTAGTTTGATCTTGGATCTCTTCCAAATCTTGTCATAGAGTTCTTGGAATAAATTTTCATAGGGTTCCGCGTCAGTTTGGTATCAGAGCCAAAGATTAAGGTAAATTCTTATTTATCTTAGTTTTAGGGTTTGTGATTATTTGTTTTCTTGTCTTTCTTGTTTTCATGTTTTGTTTCTTGTTTGTTAGATTTAATTTTGAATTTGCATCACTTGTGCTTATTAATTTCGGTCTTGTTCAAATTTTTTTCTGGAAGTTGTGATCTTAGATCTTGATAAATTAGATCTGTAAAAAATAAAAATAAAAATAAAAAAGAGTAAGAAGAAAAAAAAATTCATCCACCATTAAAAGGCTTGATTGTGTTGTGTGGATTTTGTTCCTAATTCTTAGGGATTTTGTTCTTAAATTTTAGGGATTTGTTCCTAATTCTTAGGGATTTGACCTTATTTTGTGGGATTGAGTTTATCCACTATAATCTCTTGATAAAATCTAATCTTAACTACTTTGTGGATAAGGTAACAAGAATTAGTTGTCCATATCTTTTGAGATTAAGCATATCCACTACAATCCTTATCAAAATCTAAATCCTACCTAAATTGGGTTACATTGAAAGGATAAGGGAGGATACAAGGCAGCACGCCTGTGCTCGGTTCTGACTATCAATTGTCGGACCAACCTATACACGCATGCCCGTGCTTCCATCTAGCACGCTCGTGCTCGGTTCTGACCATATAAAAAAAAAATTCTTTTGGATTTTCTTTGATTGCTTGCTTTGTTTTGGGTAGAATTAATTAGGTCCATATTTGGTTTGCTTTGTAGTAAGCTAAATTCATACATTATATCCTGAAATTGTCTTTTAAATTCTAGTTTCTTTATTCTTGTTTGAGCTTTCTTTTGCTTCTATTACATTATTAGTGTGTGTTTGCTTGTTTACTACACTCTAATTGACAATTAAAGTAGTGCATTGTTTTGTTCTTGTGCTGCTATCCATCTCGTTTTGAGTCTTCTTTCTAGAATTTATGCTTGCTTTTCATTGTTAAGGTTTATTCCTTGTTTCTAAATGTGCTTTTGAGTTGGTTGGTTGACCTAAGATTCTGAAGTACAATTGGAGGAATTGCAAGGAGTGATTAAAGAGTGTAAACACGTGAGGGAGTGCTTTACTATAAACTCAAATCTTTTGTGTTTTCTCTTTTGAATACTAACAATGAGTTCAGGCAAATTTGGAGATAATAGTGAGGATGAAAGTCAAATAGATGATTCCTAATTAAAACTTGTAATGGAGTCAATCCAAGAACAATTTAGAAACTACAGCAGTTTCCTCTAAGAGATGAGAAAGGATTTGAAGGAGATTAAAGCCGCCCGATGCTTTAATACAACAAGAGCTCATCCTAGTACTACGCCAACTAGATTTCAAACACCTGAAGACGAGGAGGTTGATAATCCTAATCATTACTTTAGGAATTTGAACAATAAGTTAGGAAGGGTGCAAGGAAGGAAAAATGTGGATTACCTCAATAGGTATTCATTCACAAAGGATGGGTGGATGACTAGTTCAAATTCATCTTTCTCAAAAGAAGTGTATGGAGACCAATGTGAAAGGCAAAAGATAAGTTTTGAGGCTGTAAAAAAAGAAAAAGAGAGTAAAAATAAAATGAGTGAAAATATACTGAGTGCAAATAAAAAGAAAGAGGGAGAAGAAAAGGAAAAACAAATTCAACCTATATTTGTACCTTTGTGCAAAGAAGTTTTTTGACCATCAATGATCCTAACCCATCTTTGCCAAGTGTGTTTGTTGATCCTTTGCAAGAAATTGAAGAATATGATGACCAAAAGAAGCGACCCGAGGAAGTGTCCTCAACTTTGAAAGAAAATGAGAGTGAGGCTTCGAGTTCAAAAGAACCAAAGTGTGAAAAGAGTGAAAAAAAAGAGGAGGAAGAAGCCACAGAACAAACAAAACAAAATAATGGCCCATTAGAGAGTGAAACTTCAAGATTGAGAGAACAAAAGAGTGAAAAGAGTAAGGAGGAAGGGAAAAAGGCCAAAAAAATAACAAAACAAATTAATGGCCTAATTGTGAGGGAAAAAGAGAAACAAATTATGTATGTGAAAAAGAGAGAGATCCAAAACAATGTGAGTGAAGGTAGACCGATCCTAATGATTCGGTTTAAGGAGTTTTTGCGTAATTTGACTAACATTGACACTTCTTCTCTACCTTCTGGTTCTGTTTCTTTATTACAGGGATTCCCTAATGGTAAGAAGAAGCCTACATTGGTGAAGGAGATGCATGCTAAGGCTAGGGTTCATATGAACATGAAGAACAAAGGCTATGCCAACCGTGCCAACAAGAGAGGAAGGCATGTTGTGTTTAAACCTGGAGATTGGGTTTGGGTACATTTTCGTAAGGAAAAGTTTTCCAACCAAAGAAAGATTAAGTTTGATGAATGTGGAGATTGACCATTCCAAGTCATGGAGCAAGTTGATGACAACACCTACAAGATAGGCTTACCAGGTGAGTATGGTATTTCCATTACTTTCAATGTTAGTGATTTGTCTCCTTTTGACATGGATGCAGATTCGAGGATGAACCTTTTCGAGGAAAGGGGGAATGATACGAATCCGCCATCACTCATCCATGGAACTCAAGGGAACAAGGAGAACAACATGAAAAATCCATTAGTGCTTCCTAGTGGATCAATTACAGTCATGCAAAGAAATATGGAGCAACCATGGAGCTCAAGAGAGCATGGATACCTCAACTTCTAACTAAGATTCGAGGATGAATCTTTTCGAGGAAAGGGGGAATGATACGGATTCGTTACCACTCAACCATAGAACTCAAGGAAGCATTGAGAGCACCTAAGTTTCTCACATTGATGGGAGCACATGTTGAGTTGGAACCTGAATTTCCAGCATATGGCATGCCTAAACAATGCTATGTTAGCACATCCGTGCAAGGTGGCATGCCCCAGGCAGTGCAAGCCTCTGACTCTCACGAGCAAACACTTGACTTGAAGCACGCCCGTGCCAAATAGCACACCCCAGACCATGCCCGCCTCTACCTCTAGTTAGATTAGCTAGTTTATTTTGAGTTTTAACAAGGTTAATGGGTTGGGCCTCCTATAATTCGGCCACCCTTGGTTATTTTATCCTTATTTTGTTTAGATTTAGTCAATCTTTAGTTGATTTGGATTAGTTATCCAAATCCTTAAGTTGTTAAGATTTGTTAGTCTTATCCTTAGTTGGTTTAGATTTGCTAAATCCTAATCCTTAGCTGATTTAGATTAACTATTCTAAATCCTTTAAGGATCAGGACCCCTTAGAATTAGTATAAATAGCTTGTTATATTGTATTCATTGGACATTCAATTATTCAATGAAATATAATTTTTTCAAGTTCATGCTTAGGCATGTTCCTTGCTTTAGAGAGAGTGTGAGATTGCATTCTTCTAATTGCATCAAGAATCAAGGTAAACTTATCAATTTACTTGTGGCGTTTATCTTATTCTTTTACTCTATTATTGGTGTTCTTGCTTCTTTAAGCTTTGGCTACCATAGAGGGGTGTTTAGTTTGATCTTTGATCTCTTCCAAATCTTGTCATAGAGTTCTTGGAATAAATTTCCCATGATGAGGAAGATACTTGAGAGAGGGAGAGGTTTCTGCCTTGAGAAAACATGAGAGTGAGATTTCAAAAGAACAAAGAGAGGAAAAAAAGAAACAAACTTTTTATCCAAGAGCTAGGGAGGTTAAGTGTGCTATTGCTTTGGAAAAGCCCGTGTTGCTTCTTAGGTATAAGGAAGTTTTATTTGCTGAAACTAACACTAACCTTGACAGTTTGCCTTCTATGTTTGTTTCTATGTTGCAGGAATTTGAAGATGTCTTTCCTAGTGAATTACCTAGTGGATTACCACCTTTAAGGGGAATAGAACATCAAATTGACTTCATTCCTGGATCCACCATTCCAAATAGACCTGCCTATAGAAGCAATCCAATGGAGACAAAGGAGTTGCAAAGGCAAGTTGATGAGCTTATAGAGAAAGGTTTGGTGCGAGAGAGCATGAGCCCTTGTGCCGTTCCAGTGCTTCTAGTGCCTAAAAAGGATGGAACTTGGCGCATGTGTGTTGATTGTAGGGTAGTCAACAAAATCACTGTAAAGTATAGACACCCTATCCCTAGACTTGATGATATGTTGGATGAATTGCATGGGGCAACTTACTTTACTTAAATTGATTTAATGAGTGGTTACCATCAAATTAGAATGCAACCAGGTGATGAATGGAAAACTGCTTTTAAAACTAAGTATGGTTTGTATGAATGGTTAGTTATGCCTTTTGGACTATCTAATGCACCTAGTACATTTATGAGGCTTATGAACCATGTATTGCGTGCCTTCTTAGGAAAGTTTGTGGTTGTATACTTTGATGATATACTCATCTATAGCAAGTCTCTTAATGATCATATTGAGCATGTTAGGATAGTATTACAAATATTAGGATATGAAAAGTTCTATGCTAAACTTAACAAATGCACATTCTTATAGATAGACTTGTGTTTCTTGGATTTATTGTGAGTGCACAGGGTATTGAAGTAGACGAGGAGAAAGTGAAAGCTATCAAAGAATGGCCAACTCCCAAATCAGTTTCTGAAGTTAGGAGCTTTCATGGGTTGGCAAGCTTTTATAGAAGATTTGTAAAAGATTTCTCTTCAATTGCAGCACCACTAACAAAAATTATCAAAAAAGAAGTTGGATTCAAGTGGGGAGAAGAACAACAAAGGGCGTTTGACACGCTTAAAGGAAAGTTAACATCTGCAACTATACTCTCTTTACCTAACTTTGAAAATACTTTTGAAATTGAGTGTGATGCTTCTGGTGTGGGAATTGGGGCTGTCCTAATGCAAGAAAAGAAACCAATTGCCTACTTTAGTGAGAAGTTGAATGGAGCACAACTCAACTATTCAACCTATGACAAAGAGCTTTATGCCTTGGTAAGAACACTAAATGTTTGGTAACACTACTTACTACCTAAGGAGTTTGTCATCCATACAGACCATGAGGCCCTAAAACACTTGAAGGTTTAAGGTAAGCTTAATAAAAGGCATGGTAAGTGGGTTGAATTTATTGAACAATTTCCATATGTGATTAAATACAAGTATGGAAAAGATAATGTTATTGCCGATGCATTGTCAAGAAGATATACTTTAATTACTGCTCTTAGTTCTAAATTGCTTGGATTTGAGTATGTTAAAGACCTATATGTGAATGATTCTGACTTTGGCAATATATATATGGCATGTGAGCATGGAGCATTTGATAAGTTCTATAGACATGATGGATATTTGTTTAAGGGCAGCAAACTTTGTGTGCCTAAATGTTCTATATGTGAATTGCTTGTGCTTGAATCTCATAGTGGGGGATTGATTGGACACTTTGGGGTACATAAGACTTATGATATGTTGAATGAACACTTTTATTGGCCTCATATGCATAAAGATGTAGAAAGAGTCCGTAATTCTCGTTTTGCTTGTAAACAGGCCAAATCTAAGTCTATGCCCCATGGATTATACATGCCTTTACCTGTTCCTAGTTCACCTTGGACTGATATACCCATGGACTTTGTACTTAGTTTACCTAGGACTAAGCGTGGTAAAGATAGCATATTTGTTAATGTTGATAGATTTAGCAAGATGGCTCATTTCATTCCTTGTCATAAAATTGATGATGCCAATAATGTTGCTAATCTATTTTTTAGAGAAGTAGTAAGGTTACATGGGGTGCCACGAACTATAGTTTCTGATAGGGATGCAAAGTTCCTTTCACACTTTTGGAGAGTTTTGTGGGGTAAGCTTGGAACTAAATTACTTTATTCTACAACTTGTCATCCACAAACAGATGGACAAACTGAGGTTGATAATAGAACTTTAGGAACATTGCTTCGTGCCGTTGTGGGTAAAAACTTAAAAACTTAGGAAGATTGTTTGCCATTCATTGAGTTTGCATATAATCGTAGCATACATTCTACTTCAGGTTTTAGTCCATTTGAACTTGTTTATGGCTTTAACCCACTAACTGTATTAGATCTTGTTCCTTTACCTTTTGTTTTCGTCGAAAAATCCCCCCGGAGGACCCGAAAACATCCTTTTTGTGTTTTCGATGAAATATTTTTTATTTTAGATGCGGTGCCGATAATCGGTCTTAATAACAATTTTGAGTCGCCACCCATTACTTAGGCAATGGGACCGTTTTTATAAAAATGACTCCATTATAAACCCAATTTTGTTTCAAGGCCAAATTATTTCAAAAAGACTGGTTAGGCGCACCAATGCGATTCTGGGTAAGGGAATTGGGTACGCCAGCCCATTGGAAGCCGACGCCAGGAAAACCGGCCTCTATTAACCTATGATTTCCAATTTATTTTAATTTGAAAAGCCAAATTATTTATTTAAACCCAACCCAAGTGAATCGAGTTCTTATATGGAAAATTATTTAATCGTCCCAATCAAATCTAATTATCACACAACAACCATTCAAATCAAAGCAATTAAACCACAGCAATTAAACCGCAGCAATTAAACCAAATAAATAAAAAGACCCGCTCTTGCCTTATGGTTCAAGGTGGGTGATAAACCGAGTCAAAAATATTAAATGGAATAAATAAATGACCCGCTCCTGCCTTATGGTTCAAGACGGGTAACAAGCCGAATCTAAAATACATTCTACCCGATTTGAAATTAAACATATAAACCCAAAAACCCAAAATCATACATATTTATTATTTAACACTAAAAATGCAAATTATTATTAATAAACATGTAAATTAATCTTAAACATAAATAAATCAACAAATTTAATCCTAAACATTATAATTATTTTTTTGTCTAAATCTGCAGATTATTAATAAATCTACAAATTTAATTTCATTTTTTATTTAAACATAAATTGTAAAATTCATATAAATAAACACATAAAATTACATTTTAGTATTTTAAGTGTGATCTGTTCATATTTGGGCATTCTCAGATTTATTGAAGAAATTAGGTTTTATTTTTGTACAAAATTTATATATTTTTTTATTATTTCTGGAAAAATCTGGATGAACACTTACTGTTCATTGAACAAACAGTTACTATTCATTGAACAAACAGTTACTGTTCATCGACCAATAACAAAATTTATATATTTCTTATTATTTCTAGAAAAATCTGGATGAACAGTAACTGTTCATGGACGAACAATTACTGTTCATTGATGAACAGCTGCGTGATTTTTACCCAGAATTCATTTTTAAGTGATTTTTTTACATCATTTCTTATTTAAATGTGATTTAAAGACATATAAAATGGCCAAATATGAACAGAAAATAATTTAAAGAAGCTTAAATTACTAAAACCACAAAAATATGCAAAAAAACACAAAAAATATGTAAAAAAATACAAAAAATTTTAAAGAAATTACCTAATCCTCAGATTGAGGATTGTAAATGGATCAAGATCTCGAGAAGCTTTGTTTCCAAGGATTGAAGTGTTCCTTTTTTTATCTTTTGATTTTTTTTCTCTCTTTTTATGATATCTAATGTCAATTTCTCTTCAAATCAACTCATACGAATTTTTTGGAGAGAAAATGTGGCAGCACAGTATATTTTTTAGGGTTTTTGCCATTTGTGGAGTTGTGAAATGGGTTTTTACACTATAGCATAGCTACTATAGCACGCAACTCTCTCTTTTTTATTTTTTATTTTTTATTTTTTATTTTTTTTTAATCCTTGGATTGAAAGATCTAGATAGCATTAACTCATTCATCCTTGTGTCCTCATCGGATCAGGCGGGGCATAAAAAACACGCGTCAACAGTTTGCCCCCCCCCCACTTTAGCATTAATTGCATAAACGATTAATGTTAAAGTGGCCTACTGACGCGCCTTCAATCTTGGGTTGAATGAAGTATATATCTTAATCATCTGGTCACGTCCAAAGCTCAGTCTGATCGGCTTTGTTGGCTCCAGTCGGATCGGTTACGATCTCCAAAACTCGGTCTGATTGGTTTTGAAGATACCTCCGAAGCTCGGTCTGATTGGCTCGAAGGATTTTGATTTGATTGCCCTGATCAACTTCGTAATCCACCATCATTAATCAGGAAAAGAATTGACTCGATCTGCTTCGTAATGCGTCATCACGAATCCAGAAAAGGATCCAAACAGCTTCATAATTCATCATCACTGCTTGACCTGAAAACATTTTCAAAAAGAAAAGAGCAATTTCTGTGTACAAACAGATCTTGCCTTTGTTAAATGTTGGAGCATCACATGCCCCCATGCATTAATAACCATAAACTTTGAAATTTAGTTGGCTCGAAAGATTTGAATTTACCTGAAGGCTCAAGTCGGACTACTTCAACGTTCTAAGCATCGGTAGTCATCTGGCCACGTTCAAGATGATTTTGAAAATGGCAATTTCTGTATACAAACAGATCTCGCCTTGGTAGGTTCAAATAGCAATTTCTGTATACAAACAGATTTTGCTTTATGGGGTCAAAGAGCGATTCCTGTATACAAATAAATCTCGCTTGATGCAATTTTCTGTATACAAAAAGATTTTTCTTTGTCCAAAGCTCGATCTAATCGACTTTGTTGTTCATCTCCTCAGCTCGGTGTAATCGGCTTTAGGAGATTTGGAAAGAATCCAAAGCACGGTATAATCGGCTTTGTTGTTCACCTCCTCAGCTCGGTCTAATCGGCTTCAGGGGATTTGAAAAGAATCCAAAGCACAGTATAATCAGCTTTGTTGTTCACCTCCTCAGCTCGGTGTAATTGGCTTCAGGGATTTGGAAAGAATCCAAAGCGCGGTATAATCGGCTTTAGAGGGTTTGAGATTATCCTGATCAACTTCGTAATACATCATCATTAACTAGGAAAAGGATTGACTCGATCCGCTTCGTAATTCATCATCATGAATCGAGAAAAAGATCCAAACAGCTTCGTAATACACTATCACTGCTTAGTGGGACCAAATGGCTTCAAGAAACCATCACCGGTTGGCCATTGAGATTGTCCTGATCGGCTTTGCAATACACCATCACTAATTAGGAAAAGAATTGACTCGATCAGCTTCGCAATACACCATCACTAATCGAGAAAAAAGATCCAAACAGCTTCGTAATACACCATCACTGCTTGGTGGGACCAAACGGCTTCGAGAAATCATCACCGGTTGACCTGAAAAACGTTTTCAAAAGAAAGGCGCAATTTCTGTGTACAAACAGATCTTGCCTTCGTTAAATATTGGAGCATCACATGCCCCCATGCATTAAAAATCGTAAACTTTGAAATTTGAAATTGTGCATCAGGGCAAAAGATTTTATTTTTGCCCCCAGTCCGGAATCCACCCCGAGACCAAACATATTATCTTTTAAGCAAACCTTGAAAATTTTATTTTTTCATCCGTTGCAACTTTGAATTTAACAAAAGTCTTTTAAATTTTAGCAAAAATTACTAAATTTTTCTAGTCTCAAATTTTCAGGTATACTTTTCCTGATGCAGTGTTTGAAAGAAAACTTACCTAAGGGTAATTTGGTGATTTTGATGACTTTTAATTTCATCCTGAGGGTATCTGATGATTTTGATGACTTTGCCCCATGTGTGGCGAGTAGATGGAATTGTTGAAGTATATGAGCTACATACCGACTCCAAATTGCTTAAATAAGCCGACTTGGGCTTTGATTTTTTTTTTTTTTAAATTTGCTTTGTTCCTGCACAAAGAAAACAAAACCACAAACAAAAAAGAGGCATCCCACTCACTTGCAAAAGCGGTCCACCTTGTTAATGCGAGCATAAACGCCCATCTACATTATTCCAACATTAACAAAAGACAATAAAATGAAAGCTAAATAAAACCACAGAAACAACAAGGGGGCATTCAACTCACCGTTTTATTTGGGTGCCAATTGCCCATCTGTCATATCTCTGGATGCGTCCACGCTACTTTTTCAATCCAGTGGAGCCTATCCACATCCTATCACCACCGAAAGCAGATGATGATCCAACCACTGTGGTGACTGCTGCGGCTGCCCTTTTTGTGTATTTTTATTTTTTGTTATTATTTTTTATTTTTTATATTTTTTATTTTTTAATTTTTTTTGCATTGAATAATTTCGTCCAGCAAAAGACAACAACAAATCTTTTCTTTTGAAATTATTTGCTGGATTAGCATTTGAGCCTCCTGCCCTTGGATAAAAAAATGAAAGCACATCAAAGTGGATTATTTAACTAGGGACGAAAATTTACATTTTTTTTTTTGAGAACAAGATGGGGTGAGCATTTTACCACCTACAAGAGATAAAACATGCAACTCCCTCATGTATAAAAACATTTTTTTTTGTTTTTTTTTTTTGATTTTTTTTTTTAAAGATGGGGTGACCTACAATATTCAGAAAGAAATAAAATGTGCAACTCTCTCACGTATAAAAAATTTTTTTTTGTTTTTTTTGTTTTATTTTTTTTTAATTTTATTTTTCAATTTATTATTTTTCTCACTTTAAAACAAAAACAACACGAGCAAACGTAAAATGTATAAAAACAACATGTAGTGCAAATTATATGAAAATAACAGAATAAAATTTGCCCGCTTTGGGAGACTATCAATTTCTCCACACTTAGCCCTTTGCTTGTCTCTAAGCAAAAACATTCATCTTTCTTTTCATGTTGATCATGTTTATTTTTGCTCGTTGATTTAGACTTCTTAAGTAATCTACCAAAGATAAGAGATTTGACGTGTCTTATGAACTAAGTAGTATAAATGAATATGACATTTAAAATTGTCAATATAGCTATACGAAATCTAGTCATTCAAAATATGAGATAGGCAATCCTCCTGCCCTAAAATGCAAAATAGGAAGTACTTAGGACAATTCTAGCACACATGTATTGTTTCTTATCACAAGGTATTTTTAGGTAACCTATTTCTTTTTCACAAAGTGGTTGCATTTTATGCTCCATACCACATTTTTCTTTCTTCTTCCTCTTCTTTTTTTTTTTTTTTTTATAAAGATATATGTGGGAGTGTAAATGGTAAGTGGTTGCATTTTATGCTCCGTACCACATTGTTTTAGAACAGACTTCCATTGTTCCCTCTATCATTTTTTTTTATTTTTCTCTTAAAATACCCTCATCTTTTATTGACTTGAAACACACAAGTATTATGGCTTTAGTTTCCCTTTCCTTCCTATTCTTCATTTAAGTTAGGATTCATGCTTCTCTAAGGTCAAAGATAATGTCTAGAAGATTAATGTTTACCAAAGAAAAATTTTATGTCATACTTTAATACCTAAGTTCATAAAAGCATTTAAATCTCTTAATCATGGTATATTATTCAACACTTCTATTTCAACAAGCAAAATATAAACAAATCAACATGTAGAGACGAAAACATTTAACTAAGGCAAAGAAATTGACCCCCCTTTTTTACTTTTTTTTTTATTATTTTTTTGCACTTTTTTTTTGTCAATTTTTTTTATAAGTGAAATGAAATGGAAATATAGGTCTTTTCCACACTTGAAAGACACAATGTCCTTATTGTGGGAGGGTACGTGCATAAAGCACATAAAATGCACATGCATAAAACACACAAGAAAAAATAAAAAACAAAGGGCAGAAAATCCCTAGGCCTCCCGAACCTGAAGGTGACAGAGTGAATTCGATTTATTTTATTTTATTTTTTTAACTTTTTTTTTATCCACTTCCGTTCCATACGTGCTTGATTTGCCTGGATCGCGTGCAGTTGTTGTCCCATGTCAAAATCTGTGACCTGCAAATTCTCCTGTGATTGCTGTAAGGCATCCATTTTACTCAAAAATTGCTTCCACGACACGTCTTCTTCTTCTTCTACTTGAGAAGACGATGTGACTGGTGTTTTGCCTTTCCTCTGTCTTTACACTTGCACATAGGATGAGAAATTCGACATGAATAATATAGCAATAATTTATTTTGTACTCAAATATTCCCAGCATTATCTGTCGTCGACCGTTCCTTTTGGATTTTACAGTTGGCTATTTTCTCTCTAGTCTTTAATCTTTGCCTTGGAAAGAATTTCCAAGCGGGATATTTTTTTTTTATTTCTGTGTCCTTACTTTTTGCCTTGGAACAAATGGTCCCAAGCAGGATCTTATTTCGACTAATTACAAATTTTTTTTTCTTGCAATATCACGCTTATTTTCAAATAATGCGAGAAATGTGAAAATTCAAAGGAATCGCAATTCACTATAAACGATTGCATTATATTATTCAAAACGAATTAGAGGTCCATTTCTCAAAATCAAGATCAAACGTTCATACCGAAAATTAACTCTTATTAATGCATGGCTGAAACAAAAAAATGTTATGTGATGCATGAATATCACAACATATGTACAGTTTATAACACACAGAGAATGAGAGTTGGGAAATGCATGCCTTCCAACCTTATCTCTTCCACACACGAATTCCGTTGGTAAAAATTTCGACATCTGATTCCTAGAATTTTGGTCTAATCTCGACAATCAGGGGGTTTTGAGATTAACGATATAAACTCTCGGAATGAATGCGACAGAATAATAGCAAACAAATTTAGGTTTTCCTTCGGGAAAGTGACTAAGGCTTTTAACTACATGCATGGGCTTCAGTCCATTGGGTTTACCAAGTCTGGGTTCCGCAAACAGGATTCGGGCTTTTTCATGGGCCTACTCCTTTTGACGCACCTTTAAGGTACTAGGCTTGCGGTTGGTAAAATTGCTAATTCTCGGATAGATGTGCCTAAAACGCATGGTTTAAGCTGGATCTACCTTCGAAGTTAACAACAATACCGAAGGGTAATTTTGGGTAGAAAGTGGTGAGAAGAAAGAAATGCAGTATGGATGCAACTTAGCAAAAATAAAATAAAGGAAAGCAAATAAACAAACAAGGACGATTAAAGAATTTTCCAACGGCTTTCTAACCAATTTTATTGCCAATTTTAGAAAACATAGGTTTTTAGAGTTAATTCCTAATCACAACCAACTAATTATTAAAAAATAATCGGGGACTAGTGGTTGTATCCCCAACAGAGTCGCCAATCTGTTTTCGTCGAAAAATCCCCCCGGAGGACCCGAAAACATCATTTTTGTGTTTTCGATGAAATATTTTTTATTTTGGATGCGGTGCCGATAAATCGGTCTTACAAACAATTTTGAGTCGCCACCCATTACTTAGGCAATGAGACCGTTTTTATAAAAATGACTCCATTATAAACCCAATTTTGTTTCAAGGCTAAATTATTTCAAAAAGACTGGTCAGGCGCACCAATGCGATTCTGGATAAGGGAATTGGGTACTCCGGCCCGATGTTTGATACAAATTTTCTATTGTCATTTATAAACTAACAATCTTTTTGTTAGTTCATGGTTAGTCGTTTAATTATTATTTTTGGCTTCAGACAATACTACTCAGTCATGTGCTGGCTCTCCTTGCCTGATGAAATAAGGCAGCCAGAGGAACTTTTTTCTAGTCGTTGTATTAATTTAATAAATTGCCTTCCAGTTTGTAGGCTTTAGAAAGGACTACTCACTCAAGCTTTTAGTGTTTTTTTATTTATTAATATTACCTTTGATTAGCCATTGTTGCCAACTTTACTGTTTGCTTTAAAGCACAAATGACAAATTGACTAAAACAATACTATCAGAGCTAAACTACAACCTACAACCAATTAAAATCGCAATTGCAATTTACAACCGTTTTAATCATTACTACAACTACAAGAGAAGCAATATTAATAAATGAAAAAAATAAAAGCACTTTAAATGGTAAGGGCCGGATCCATTTTTGATATATGTATATGCGATTAATATATTTTGCTCAATTTGAGCTAGTTCAATAGGGCTACTTTTGAGTTTTACTCAATTTATTTATATTAATTAGTTTTTATTGGATAAATTGCTATTATGAAGAGACTTAAATAGCTGTTACAATTGAGAGAAAGTTGATTAAAACTTTTTGAAAAAATTCAAAATAGATGTTGATTTTCAGGTAGCATTTATTGCGTTTGATTATTTTTTAAAAGAAAAATTACTATTTGTCCCTGTGTAATTGGAAATACAATAAGTCCGTCCTTCAGTTTCAAAAAATGTATTTTGAAGTCCTTGAGTTTTATTTCTATCAATCATTCGGTCCTGCCGTCTTAATATAGCGATTTTTGCCATTTATTCAATAACAAAAGATCATTCAAAAGAGAAAATAGAAAATAAAGACATAATACCATTATATGCTTTTGTTTTATTTAGAAGCACGTGAGCTGTTAAAGAAGAGAGGCTAGGGTTTGAAATCGGAAGAAGATGAATAAAAGCAAGCCCCTCAGCCACTTGTTTAAACCTTCTATTCATAAAAATTCCTAGAAAGAAGGCAATTGATTCAACATCAATTCTTATTCCATTACCTTACGCTTGTAGATTTTTTCTTCCATAGTTCCATGTGCCATCGATCTGTAAGCAGTTTCTTGGATAAATCAATTCTTATTTATTCCATTTAATATTTTTGACTCGGTTTGTCACCCGCCTTGAACCATAAGGCAAGAGCGGGTCTTTTTATTTATTTGGTTTAATTGCTGCGGTTTAATTGCTGTGGTTTAATTGCTTTGATTTGAATGGTTGTTGTGTGATAATTAGATTTGATTAGGACGATTAAATAATTTTCCATATAAGAACTCGATTCACTTGGGTTGGGTTTAAATAAATAATTTGGCTTTTCTAATTAAAATAAATTAGAAATCATAGGTTAATAGAGGCTGGTTTTCCGGGCGTCGGCTTCCAACGGGCCGGCGTACCCATAAATAAAAGCCTTTTATGACTCTTCAAGCTAATTATTTGAATTGAAAATAGTCAAACACTATAATTGCTACCCAAAAATCAAAATCTATTTTGAATTTCTTTCAAATAATTTTTATCAACTTTTCCTCTCTCAATTGTAAAGATTATTTGAGTCTCTTCATAATATCAATTAATCCAATAAAAATTAATTAATATAAATAAATTGAGTTCAACTCAAAAATAACCCTATTGAACTAGCTCAAATTGAGCAAAATAGATTAATCGCAGGCATATATACAAAAATGGATTTGGACCTTACCGTTAAAAGTGCTTATAATTTTTTTATTTATTAATGTTGCTTCTATGATAGTTCTAGTAATAAGTAAAAGGGCTTTAAAGAGCTCTGCAATTGCAGTTTAATAGGCTGTAGTTTAGCTCTCATAGTATTGTGTTAATCAATTTGTTATTTGTTCTTTAAAGCAAGCAGTAAAGCTGGCAACAGTAGCTAATCCAAGGTAATATTAATAAGTAAGAAAACACAAAAAGCTTGAGTGAGTAGTCTTTTCTAAAGCCTATAAACTAGAAGACATATTATTAAAGGAAAAATACTATTACGTCCCTGTATAATTGGAAATACAACCAGTCCATTCTTTTCTTTCATGAAATGCATTTAGTAGTCCTTAACTTTTATTTCCGTTATATGGTTGAGTCCTTCCGTCCCAAATTATTCATTTTTGTCGTTAGTTCAAAGCAAAAAGACCAGTCAGAGGAGTGATAATAAAAAAAAATATCAAAGTACCCTTCCACACACTTTGTAATAATATAAATGCACGTGCTATATAATTGATTTACCTCTAATTGAAATTTACACACCATCTCGTAAAGAAGAGAGAAACTAGGGTTTGAAGGAGCAAGATGACTTCTTCAAGTGGTGGAGAGAATGGTTGGGAAGGCAAGTTCATCAACATTGAATGGGGAGGAAGGCTGGCATTCGGATCTCAGAGACTAGCAAGAATAAGAACCGATTGTACTACTATTATGTGAATAATAAATGTGGTTCATTTTTGGGATGTTGTAAGCCAGCTGAGGCAGCTTCTAAGCTAAGCATTAGGGGTGTTATTGTGGATTCCCACCTGAGAGCAAGAGAGGTAAATGATTTTAAAACCCTGCTTCACAGAAACCCTGTTAGAGATGTTTAAGAAGTTAAAAGGGAAGTCTACATCATGAAGGATGAGAACAGGCAACTTTTGGAAAAATTGGAAGGGATGGATGGGGTTGTAAGGCATGTGAAGCTGCTGAATGTGATATGCATGTGTAGTATTTTTATACTTTCTGTTGTTTTGTGAGTTTGCCATTTAAGTAGAGGTTGTAGTTGATGGGGGTACAAAGGTGGTGGGTGGGTGATGTTGTAATGAATATTAGTGTGTAGTTAGGTATGTAATGAATGACTATGACATTTTTTTAGACTTGCAGCAATGTTAGTGGTGTTGGCCTTTGCACCTGTTATGAAGTAACTTTTTGGATGAGCAATGAAATGACAAATATTCAAGGTTGCCTAATATGAAGTGTTAAAATTAGTTGAAATATAGAATTGCCAAAGGAACTTACATTTTACATTAATATTGGTAATTTGTATGGAACTGTTAAGAGTACCTATAAATCAATAATTGTGAGATTTACAAGTAGGCACAAGCAACTATTAAATACCACTATTTGTATAACATTGACATCCTCATTGAAGTTCAACAAAACCAAAAAACAGAATAAAAGAAGTTGCATGCGCCATTTAATATAAAATATCTTAAAAACTAAAAATTCCCCATAGTCACTATACTATCACTCCCCAATTTCAGGTCCCTGTTGTTTGTGTAGGCCTGGTGTTAGGAATTCTAGACTGTGCTTCTCCTTCACAATGCCTCTAGGATTACCTTTAAGAATGCCCTTGAGCTTCCCCTTGAGACTGCCTCTAAGAATGGCATTTATCTCCTGGCTGAGACTGCATCTGACTCTGAGATTTCCCTCCATTGTCCCTCCCTTTCTTAGCCTGATATAGGAAAAATTATAGAAAATTGACATATTAGGTTAGAGCAGAACACAGTCGTAGCATAGCAAAACCAAAAATGTAGAAAATTGACAGATGAACAAGCAAAAACACAGTCACAGCAAACCAAAACCAAAACATGCAGAAAATTCAGAAATTTCATATCATCAATGCCAAAAAGAGGTCAATTGCAACAGAAAATGTAGTTTCACCAAAACTGCAAGTCACTCAACTCAGAGCTGCACCTTATGTGGCCAGAATACACAGAATACAAACCAAAATACAAAATTGTGAAAAATCAAAAATTTAATCAAGTAAAACAACACACATAAGAAATAAAAAAAATAAAAAAAGAACCATTTGAGCACCAAGCACAAACTGAGAGTTGCTCAATCACCAAAGACAACAAACAACACTAATTAAAATAAAAAATAAATGAGTTTGCAGTGGTGGCTAGGATTGACATGTTCTCTTGTTATGTCCCAATTGAGAGCATTGTTTGCATCTAACAGTGGGTGATCTGATGCTCTTGGTCTTGGCTGGTCCTTTTCACTATTGTCCGTTTCTTCTATTTTTAGGCCTGCCCACTCTTCTCTTCACTTCAGGTGGCTAAATCATTTCACTCCCATCAACTGCATGGAAATTATTTTCAGGAATAGGATGAATGACACCCTTATAACACTCAGTATATAGCAAATGCAAATCTTCCCTATTTCACCTCAAATTCATCAATGCTACTAGGAAGCATTCTACAAACTGTACCCTCCTTCATTAACTTCCTTATGTCCTTTATGCATTTGGGTGTTAATTTGCTCTCTCATGAAGTAGCTTTGGAAAATCTTTTATGCAAATGAACCATACATTTCACTCTTAATGCATCCAACAAACTAATAATAGGCATTGTTCTAAGTTTTCCTACCCAACTATTGAAGGATTCAGTCATTATTGACTCAAGGGGTAATTTTATCTTCAGATTTTGATGATTATGCAAAAAGTAAATTTAACATTCTTGTATGTACTAAAATTATTTTATGCAGATTTTTTATATGGAAATCACTAAAGAAGGCAAGTTCCTACAAATCCAAGATTCATTGAAGACCATGAAGATTATTGAAGATTTTTTTTTAGTGGCTAGTATCTTAAGATATATTGTAGGACAGAGAGAATATTCTTTCATAAGAACAAAAATATTTTTCTCTCTCTCAAAATCATTTTCGAAAATTGCCTTAAAAATAAAATTCAAATCTTGTTCTTTTAATTTTACTTACCTAAATGAAAAAGATTTTGGCTTAATTATTTTTGGCGACAAATAATCAAGGATTTGCAAAAGATTCACATATCTTTTTATTTTCGGAAATTACCTTAAAAAGAAAAGTCAAAACTTTTCTCTTTTAATTTCACTTAAGTAAATAAAAAAGATTTTGGCTTAATTATTTTTGGCAACAAATAATCAAGTATTTGCAAAAGATTCACATATCTTTTATTTTGGGAAATTGTCTTAAAAAGAAAAGTCAAATCTTGCTTTTTAATTCCACTTATCTAAATGAAAAAGATTTTGGCTTAAATATTTTTAGCAACAAATAAATGTTTATAGAAGATTTTCGTGCATCTTTTATTTTTGGAAAGTCATAATTCTCATTAAAATTAAAAATTTCAATGAGATCTTCATCCCTCTTATAAAAGACGTTTTTCTTCTTTTCAAAACGTGAGGTTTTTGCAAGAGTAAGAGTCCATTCATTAAAAGTTTTAGATCTTTGAAAGCTCTCTCTTCAAACGCCCTTATTTCTTTTCGTCTATTTACATCAAGAGATATTTTTCAAAGAGAAAAGAAAATTTAATAACAACATTTTCTGAAGAACAGTTTTGAACTTTATTCTATTTTCTAAATCTTTTTTCTGTTCTTCCTGTGCTTATACTTTCATTTATCTCTGTCTATATAGATTTTTGTAATCTGTTATAGACTAGAGGATTTTAAATGAAAAACTTTTGTGTAATAGCTTAGGTGAAAAGCTATGGTGTAATAGTTTATTAAGCGACCTTCTCCTTGTGTGAGATTCTAATGTCTTGATGTGAGTTTTTGTTCTCTGCAAAAACAGAAAGGGTTAAGGCTGACAAGAACCTTTGGAAAATCTAGTGGGACAAAGGTTAAATCTAGGTGTTGATCTAATTCCTTACAAAGTTGGTTTGTCTCTTACCCTTGAAAAGAGATAACATAGTGGAGGAGCTCAAGATGAATCTTGGAGAGTGGATGTAGGCGAGTTAGTGCCGAACCACTATAAATCTTTGTGTTTATCTTCTTTTATTTCCTTAAGTTCTGCTTGATTATATTCTATTTACACAACTGTTAGTCTTTTCAGAAATGCAAAATTGTTATTAAGTTTCTGTTTCTAAATGTGAATAAGCTTTATCTCTGTAGAACATTGGAACTCTGGATTTCTATAAGTTATTATACCAAGTTCTAATCTGTCCTTCTTAATTCAGCGTAAATTACAATATTAGTGATAATCAGTTTTCTAATATTGCTTAAAGCTTTGTGAAGCAGTTCTAAAATGCAATAACTGTTTTCCACAGAATTTTTCTACACTAGCAATAATCTTTGTGAAGCAGTTCTAAATGCAATAACTGATTCTTCACAGAGTCTTTCTAAATTTGCTTAAACTTTATGAAGTAGTTCTAAATGCAATAATTGTTCTTCACGGAGTCTTTCTAGACTTGCAATAAGCTTTGTGAGGGAGTTCTAAACTTGATAACTAACTCTCACAAATGCTTTCTAGTTCTGCTGCAACAGAATTCTTATTTTGTTTTTGAAAGTCAAATTTTTAGAAAACCCAATTCACCTCCCCTCTTGGGTTGTGCCATACATAAACAGGGCCCACAATCTTGCATCAGAGCATTGGTTCTTAGCTTACCGAAGCTTAACCGCTTAAGAGAAAAGATCCCATGACAGCCCCACTTCTTCTTACATCTTTTGAAGGTCAATCTATTTCTAGACCACATTTGTTCAATGGTTCTAATTACACTTACTGGAAAACCAGAATGGAAAACTTTATAAAATCAATTGATATAAACTGTTGGAGGAACATTATTACTGGTCCTCGCATCCCTATGAAAATTGTAGAAAATGTAAGAGTGCGAAAGACAGAAGAAAAGTATACCGATGCTGATTGGAATGACATATCTATAAACGCAAAAACCATCAATATTCTTTACTGTGCATTATCCAATAGAATACAACAAAGTGTCTGGATGTAAGTCTGCAATGAAAGTCTGGGAAAAACTTAGAGTTACCTATGAGGGTACTGACCGAGTGAAGGAATCTAGAATCAATATCATTTCGAGAGAATATGAAATGCTTAGTATGAAAGGAGGGACTATAGCTGAACTAAATTCTAGATTCACAAATATAGTTAATCCTTTGAGAACTCTTGGAAAGGAAATTTTAGAAGATGAGCCTATTAAAAAAATCTTAGAAATTTACCTAAAAAATGGGATTCTATAGGAACTGTCATGAAATACAAGTAGACTCCAGTAACCTATGATTATTTGATGCGAGCTCTTACAGAAGACATGAAATCTTCTTTGAGTGTAGAAGATAAGAAAAAGAAAGGACTAGTTTGAAAGTAGTTTTTAGTGAAGAAAGTTCTTCTGATCTTGATAGTGATGATTTAGCACTTGTTGCTAAGAAATTTAAGAAGTTCTATGAGAAAGTTGGAAGGCCACAGAAAAAGTTTATCAAAAAGAACTTTTCACCTGAAAATAACAACTTGCCTAAGAAAGAACCATTTGAAGTAGTTTGTTACGAGTGCAACAAGCCCGGTTATATCAAGTCTAACTATCCTAAGTTGAAAAAGAAGCAAAGAAAGAAAAGCTGAAGCAGGCATTTGTAGTTACTTGGAGTGACTCAGACGATTCTAATTCTGAAAGTCAAAGTGACTAGGAGAAAATTGCAAATATCTATCTGATGGCCACTATCGATTCTGACTCCAAAGAAATCAACACTCTGACGTCAACACAGAAAGCTGAAAGTAGTAAAGTAGATGCAACAGGCCAAAAGCATGATGAAAGTAATGCAAGTATCTCTGAACTTGAATATGAAAGTGATCTTCTAGATACTTATAACAACCTTTGCACTGAATTTGAAAAGCTTGCTAAAAAGCATAAAGTTCTAAAGAAAAGTTTTATCAAGAAGTTACATGCAAAGATCTTATTATGGAGATCAAAGATTTCAAAGATTGTAATGAAAAATTTTCTAAAAATTTGAAACACTTTGAAGAAAAATGTAAAATTCTGAATTCTGAAATTGAATCTTTGAAAATTGAGATTAGAATTCTAAAGTCAATTTCAGAATCATTTTCTAAAGAAAGAACAAGTTCTAGCTATGATAGCACTTCAAGACAAAATCATGTTTCTATTAAGAAAAGTGCTATCTCTAATGTTGTGACTTTAGAACATCAAGAGCACTTTGAAAAATCTAGTAGTTTCAACAAAAAGAAAAATCATAGTAAGATGAATGTAAAAGGATCTATACTTGTTACCACTAGTCCTCTGGGTACCTAAATCTGCGTGATCTTTTTAGGTGTGCCTAAGGAGTGAGTTGAAAATAGAAATGTGGTACATGGATAGCACTTGTTCTAGGCATATGCCTAGTGATAGAAAGAAATTCACCAAATTAGAAAAGAAAAAGGGAGGTAGAGTGAGCTTTGGAGACAAAGCAAAATGTCAAATTGTTGGTATAGGTGTGATAGGTTCTAATCCTTCAATAGAAGATGCATGCTTGGTAGAAGGATTACATTATAATTTATTAAATGAAAGTCACATTTGTGATAAAAATAAACGAGTGATCTTTGAACCCTCTTATTGTGAAGTTCAGAACATGCATGATAACAAAACTTTATTGATTGGAAAAAGGTTTGGGAAATATAACTAGTAGACCTTTCAGATATGCATAACCTAAACATATGCGTAGTTTCTGTTGACAATTCTAGTTGGTTGTGGCATAGAAGACTTGGACATGCAAGCATGCACCTTATTTCTAAATTGTCTAAGAAAGATTTGGTTCATGGTTTGCCAAAGCTAAAGTTTGAAAAAGACCACATTTGTGATGCTTGTCAATTGGGCAAACAAACCAGAACATCTTTCAATCTAAGGGCATGGTTTCTACTTTTAGACATTTAGAATTGCTACACCTTGATTTATTTGGACCTGTTACTCCTTCTAGTCTTGGAGGTAAATTTTATGCACTTGTTATTGTTGATGATTACTCTAAATTCACCTGGACACTCTTCCTTAGAAATAAGGATGAGTCATATGACATGTTTGTTCATCTTCGCAAAAGAATACAAAATGAAAAAGGATACAACATCTCTGCGATTAGAAGTGACCATGGAAGAAAATTTGAAAATCAGAAATTCGATGCTTTTTGCAAAGAATTAGGAATCTTCCATAACTTCTCAGCACCTAGAACACCCCAGCAGAATGGAGTAGTGTAACATAAGAATAGAACACTTCAGGAGATTGCCAGAACCATGCTGAGTGATTCTAAGTTACCAAAGTATTTCTGGGCAGACACTGTTTACACAACCTATTTTATTCTAAACAAGGCTTTGGTAAGATCTAAACTAAAAAAGACTCCATATGAACTATACAAAGGTAGAAAGCCAAACATTGGTTATTTTCACATTTTTGGATGTAAATGTTTTATTCTAGATAACAAGAAAAATCACCTTGCTAAATTTGATGCTAAATCTTATGAAGGAATTTTTCTAGGATATTCTAATAATAGTAAAGCATATATGGTGTTTAATAAGAAAACTCTAGTTGTAGAAGAATCTATCCATGTTGTTTTTGATGAATCTGTTCTACTTCTAGAATTTTAGAAAATGATGATGTAAATTTTGTGGGTCTCGTATATGTATGGCACAACCCATGAGGGGGGTGAATTGAGTTTTCTAAAAATAATTTTAGAATTTAAAAAATTAAATATAGAGTTCTAAGTGCAGTGGAAAAATAAAGAAGTTGTGAGAATAGATTATGGATTAGAACTTCCTCTCAATGTTCTATTCATATAAAAATAGAAAGACTATGCAAAGTGCAGCTATTAATTAGAACTGCTTCATAATGTCTTATTCAATATTAGAACTTCTTTATGACGGAAAGCTATTGTATTTAGAGCTTCCTCATAAAGTTTAGAAAAGCATATAAGACTGTGTGAGAGATAGTTATTGAAATTAGAACTACTTCACAGAGCCTTAACCAGGTTTAGAAAACTGTTTAGAAACCCACGTAGTGAAATATACTGTAAATAGAAGAACTGTTTAGAACTTGGTATATTCACTTATCAGAATTCCAGAGTTCTAATATTCAGACAAAATAAGACTTATTCCAGTTTTAAAACATCAAAAATATTTTCAACTTTAGCATTTTTAAAATATAAACAGAAGTGTAAATAAAGCAGTATCAAGCAAAACTTCAGAACTTAAAAAGATCAACACAGTGATTTATAGTGGTTCGGCAATAACTCGTCTACATCCACTCCCCAAGACTCATCTTGAGATCCTCAACTATGTTATCTCTTTTCAAGGGTAAGAGACAAACCAACAGTACAAGGCAATAGATCAACACCTAGATCTACCCTTTATCCCACTAGATTTTCCAAAGGTTCTAGTTAACCTCAACCCTTTCTGTTTTTGGCAGAGTACAGAAACTCAATTCAAGACATTAGAATCTCTCTCACGGAGAAGGTCGCTTGATAACCTCTTTCACAATAGCTTCTCACCTAAGCTATTACACAATTGTTTATCAAATAAAAAACCTATCTACTATAGATTACAAAATCTAAATAGACAGAAAGAAATGCACATATAAGCACAGGAAAAACAGTTTTTCAGATTAGAAATTCATTTAGAACACAAAACCGTTTTTCAAAAGTAGTTAAAAAAATTCTTTTCTCTTTAAAGATAAAAATGTGAAGTGTAAAGATGAAAAGAAAAATAGGGGTAGAGAGTAAGTTTTGAGAGATAAAGGATATGATCAATGAGTGAATACTCTTAAAACGAAAACTCTTTCTTCCACTTAGTTCAAAGCGTGGAAGCTCCTTTTTATAGAGAGATATGTAACTCTCGCTTTTGGAAAGAGGATATTTGATTTTGAAATCAGAATATTTTCTTTCCTTATTTAGAAGATACGAAAATCTTAGTTACCAAAAGTTTATTTTATCGTTTTGGTAAGAGAATAATAAAAAAAAAATGATCTTTCCTTAAACATAAAGATTTTCGAAAGCAATTTATTTGGAAAAAATATTTTTCGAAAAGATACTACTTACTAAAAACGAAAAGATACAATCTTTCTTCATTTTAGGTAAGAGAATAAATAAAAATCCTTCAGATCTTCAAAGGGAATTTTCGAAAAAGAAAGTGTATGATTTATTACCAAAATTGTTAGAGACATAATCTCTTTATTTTTAGGTAATTGAATCATTTGACTTTTAAAGAATATTTTCGAAAACACACTTTTGACAAACGAATTTATTTTTGAAGAATTTTAATTTTCGAAAAATATTTTTGATGAGAGAAAAAAATAGTTTATGTGCTTATAGATGAATTTTCTCTCTATCCTACAATATATCCTAAAAACCTAACCATTAGGGTCTTCGGATATCTTCACACACAATGTAGGACTTGCCTTGTTCGTTTTCTTTCCATAAGAATTTTGCATAAAATAATATTAGCACAAATAATATGATTTAAATTTATTTGTTTTGTTTTAATCATCAAAATTCCAAGATTAGAAATTGACCCTTAAGCCATCAATCTCCCCCTTTTTGATGATGACAAAACCAATAAATTTTGCAAAAATAAAAATGTGGGCTCCCCCTAAATTTTATGCATATAAGTTCTAAGCATGCCAAAAGATCTTAATATGAAACAAATTAGAACATGTATTTTGCTCTCCCTGAATAGATGCAATAAAACTATTTGTGAAAATTTAGAACTAGGGAAACATTTTAGAAACTGATTTTAGAAACTGATTTTAGAACTAGCAAAGATAAACAAGATATTCTAAGTTCTAATAATCAGAGCATATGGTCAGAGCAAAAGAATAGACTGGAAACTGATATTAGAACAAAAGATCTCAAAACCAACCTGTAGAGCAAATACAGACGTTATAATAAGAATCTAATTTCTAAAACATTCAGTTCATCATATAACATATATAACTCTCCAAAATAGACCATATAGAAAACAATAAACACTAAGATATAAGTACTTTGGCCACCAAGTACGTACCAAAATATCCAAAATACCACCAAAATACCTGCATTCTCCCCCCTTTTGTCATCATACAAAAGGGTTAGAAAAAGGTCTGAGCATAATAAAAAGAAAATTAGAACAGAATTCCAACGATATAACCTATAAAGACAAAGCAAAAAAAAAAAAAATTGTTCACAACACATAAAGATAAATCAGAGAGACTTGGGATCAGTTCTAAGTCTCTTAGAACTTCTCAAATTTTGAGTTTGTGCAGTTTCAGAAGAACTTTCTAGCCGTTTAGAAGAAGGGTGCAATGGAGGCTTTCTTCCATGAGTCCTATGTTTACCTGCAGTGTGCTTGACCCTCTTTGGTTTCTCTGAGGTAGGAGTGTAGGGTGTGCTTTTAACTTTCAGAGTAGCTAATTTCCTTTCATTCACATCTTTCATCCTTTCCAAGGTCTCAATGAGAGACTGATTCTGTCCAATCACAGTCTTGCAATGTTTTATTGCCTCATCGAGTTCCTTGTTGTACTCTTCTATTAGCTCTCTCTCCATCCTTCCTAGCATAGCTTCCCTACTCCTTTGAGCTGATAGCATCTCAGATTCTTTCTCTGTTTTGACCTCAGTAGACTTTTCTTCATCGCTTATTTCTAGCTTTTCTGTCTCAGCATCACTGGCTTCTTCTACTTTCTTTCCTTTTTCAACTTTTCCAGACTCCTTTTTCTCTTCTGTTTCTTCTTCTTTTTCTAATTCTGCTTCCTTTTCAGCACCTTTCTCTTTTTCTGTCTCCTCCTTCTCTATTTCTCCTAATTTTGCTTTTCCTTTGTCTTCTCTCTTCTTCTTTTTCTCAGCCTCTTCTCTTCCTTCCTTTTCTTTCTCAACTTTTTCTTTTTCTTTCTTTACTTTTTCAACCTCTCCTGTCACTTTCTTTTCTTTCTCAGCTTCTTCTTTTCCCTTCTCTTCTTTCTTCTTCTGTTCTTCTTCTTCTTCATTCTTCATTTTTAACGACCCGCTATCTAGCTTTGAAACATTAAAACCATCAGACTCCTTTAAATCAACATCAAGAAACTCAAATACTGGTGTAAGAACCATTCCATAGGGCAACTTCTTAGGGTTGTTCTGCATTTTGTCAAAGATAATATGACATAGATTGAGAGGTTTCTTCTCAACTATGTGCCACATTATGCACAACTCAACCTAGTTCACATATGTGAGTGAGGCACTCTTAGGATAAATGTAATGTACAATTAGTTTGTACAGCCATTTCATACTATTGTCAGGTTTGAGCATTCTATAGCACCCTGTTTGTCTGCAGAACCCCTTTTCACAATTTTCTTCATAAATTCTTCCTTTTTATACTCATTGACCCTAGAAATATCCTTAATTTTTGTCACCCTAGACCCAGCATTTGGCACATAAAAAATTTTGCCCAAGTCAGCGTAAGACAACGCTTTAATCTCACCCTTAAGCTTTACAGAGATCGACTCTGTTCCACTAACCTTAAGAGAGCCGTAGAACTCTTTAACTAAACCTTCATAACAAAGTCGGTTTAACGACAGGAACCTCATCCATCCTTGAAACTCAAAGAGTTCTTTAAAATCAAACTCATTACTACCAAAGAATTTCCAATCAATCACATATGAACGCATGAAAGGATATGGTGACAGGACAGATTTACCTTTGTCGCGTGCCCTAACTGCTTGTTTCTTTGAAATAGCAGTTTCGGTTTTTACTTTCTTTGGTTCCTCTTCTTGCTTTTTCTATTTCGACTCTTTTTGCTCATATTTCTTTGAAAGCCTTTTCAGGAGTTGAAGTTCTTGCTCAGTTAAGGAGTCGGATGAGGAGGTGGAACTAGATTCGGCCATTGTTGAGATTTTCGAAACACAGAGCAGCTTAGGGTTTTGTTAGTAAGAGAGCGCAAGAGGGAATACGAAGCAGTTAATGGAAAGACAAGAGCACTTAAGTGGCGGAAGAAAATAAAGAACAGTTTTTAAAGGGAATTCAAAAACGACAAATAAAAAAAAACCAATAAAACAATGAAACTGCCAAAGTACTAAGGATATGAAACATAATAAAACAAACACACACAATAAATTAACTATTTTTGGATTTGGTCTAAAGTAAGATTCTGATAGTGACATTAGAAAGTCATATTAGAGCAATATGCGTTTCTCTTTAGACAAAAACGTTTTTCACACAGAATAGGAATTAGAACATAGCAAGTCTTTCATTTTTGAATATAGAAAGCAATTTAGAACATACTTACAGGGTTCTAAAGTTATGAGTTTAGAACTAACATACCAAGTTCTCTTCTAATTGAGCAGAATTGACTTTCATTCAAGGGTTTAGTAAAGATATCTGCCAATTGCTTTTCTGTAGGAATGAACTCAATTACTATGTCACCTTTTTGTACATGATCACGTATGAAGTGATGTCTGAGTTCTATATGCTTGGTTCTAGAATGTTGAACTGGATTCTTAGATAAATTGATGGCGCTTATGTTGTCACACTTGATTGGCACTGTTTCTAATTTCAGTCCATAGTCTGCTAACTGTTGTTTGATCCATAGAACTTGTGCAACACAACTTCCAGCAGCAACATATCCTGTTTCTGCAGTAGAAAGAGAAACAGATGTCTGTTTCTTGCTAAACCATGATACAAGGGCACTACCCAGAAATTGACAAGTCCCAGACGTGCTTTTTCTATCTATCCTGCTTCCTGCAAAATCAGAATCACTATACCCAACAAGATCAAATGTATCACCTTTAGAATACCACAGACCCAGATTAGAAATTCCATAAAGATATCTTAATATTCTCTTTACAGCAATTAAATGAGACTCTTTGGGACACGACTGAAATCTAGCACATAGACAAACACTAAAGTGTATGTCTGGTTTGCTTGCCGTTAGATATAGCAAAGAACCAATCATACTTCTAAACAGCTTGATATCCACGTCCTTACCTTTTTCATCTTTTTCTAATTTTGACGATGGACTCATTGGTGTACTACATACCTTGAAATTTTCCATTTTGAATCGTTTCAACAATTCTCTAGTATATTTTTCTTGATTAATGAAAATTCCATTCTCACATTGTTTGATTTGAATACCAAGGAAGAAGTTTAATTCTCCCATCATACTCATTTCGAACTCACCCTGCATAATCTTGAAAAATTCCTTACAAAGAAGATCATTAGTAGATCCAAAGATTATGTCATCAACATAAATTTGTACAACTAAAATGTCATGTGCTTTATTTTTGATAAATAGTGTTGTATCAACCTTTCCTCTTGAAAAACCATTTTCCAATAGAAACTTACTCAATCTTTCATATCAAGCTCTAGGAGCTTGCTTCAAACCATAAAGAGCTTCAGTAAGTTTGTAAACATGATTAGGTTTATCAAAAATTTCAAAACCAGGAGGTTGTTCTACATACACTTCTTCATTTAGAAAACCATTTAGAAAGCACTTTTCACATCCATTTGATACAACATGAAGTTTTTAAAACATGCAAATGCATAAAGCATTCTAATGGCCTTAAGTCTAGCAACCAGGGCAAAGGTTTCATCAAAATCGATGCCTTCTTCATGGTTGTACCCTTGAGCCACTAATCTTGCTTTATTTCTCACAACATTAGCTTGTTCATCAAGCTTATTTCTAAACACCCATTTTGTTCCAATAACAGAATGGTTTTTAGGTCTAGAAACAAGTTTCCAAACTTGGTTTATCTCAAATTGATTTAGCTCTTCTTGCACGGCAAGAATCCAACTTTCATCATTTTGAGCATCTTCTAAATTTTTAGGTTCTAATTGAGAAACGAAAGCAACATTACCAAAATATCTTTTAAGTTGAGCTCTAGTCATCATCCTTTCTGAGGGATTATCCATAATGTCTTCTTGAGGATGATACTTATGAAATCGCCATTCGTTTGGTAATTGAGAATCTTCATTTTCTGTTTCTGGCATTTGACTCTCAACTATATTCTGATCTTCATGTTCTACTTCTGGTTCAACCTGATTATCAGTGTTCTGCTCGCTTTCTGGCTGTTCTAGTTGTTCTGATTGTTCATTTTGCTTTTCATGATTAGAATCTACAACATCATCACTTTCTAATGTTCTAGATGTAGAGTCAGATTCATCAAACACTATATGAATAGATTCTTCTACAACTAGAGTCTTTTTATTAAATACTCTATATGCTTTACTATTACTAGAATATCCCAGAAAAATACCTTCATAAGATTTAGCATCAAATTTAGCAAGATGATTTTTCTTGTTATCTAGAATAAAGCATTTGCACCCAAAGATATGAAAATAACCAAATATTGGTTTTCTACCTTTGTATAGCTCATATGGAGTCTTTTTAAGTTTAGATCTTACGAAAGCCCTGTTTAGAATATAACAGGCAGTGTTAACTGCTTCTGCCCAGAAATACTTTAGTAGTTTAGAATCACTTAGCATGGTTCTAGCCATTTCTTGAAGTGTTTCTATTCTTGCGTTCCACCACTCCATTTTGTTGAGGTGTTCTAGGTGCTGAGAAGTTATGGAAGATTCTTGACTCATTTGCAAAAAGCATCGAATTTCTGATTTTCAAATTCTCCTCCATGATCACTTCTAATTGCTGTGATGTTGTATCCTTTCTCATTTTGTATTCTCTTGCAAAGATGAACAAACATTCATATGACTCTTCCTTATTTCTAAGGAAGAGTGTCCAGGTGATCTAGAGTAATCATCTACAATAACAAATGCATAGAATTTTCATCCAAGACTAGAAGGTGTAATTGGACCGAATAGATCAAGGTGTAGCAATTCTAAAGGTCTAGAAGTAGAAATCATGCCCTTGGATTTAAAAGAAGTTCTGGTTTGTTTGCCCATTTGACAAGCATCACAAATGTGATCTTTTTCAAATTTCAACTTTGGCAAACCACGAACCAAATCTTTCTTAGAAAGTTTAGAAATAAGGTGCATGCTTGCATGTCCAAGTCTTCTATGCCATAACCAACTAGAATTATCAACAGATACTAAACATATATCCTGGTTATGCATATCAGAGATATCTACTAGGTATATATTTCCAAACCTTTTTCCAACGAATAAGGTTTTATTATCATGCATGTTCTGAACTTCACAATGAGAAGGTTCAAAGATCACTCTTCTATTTTTATCACAAATCTGACTCACACTTAACAAGTTATAATGTAATCTTTCTACTAAGCATACATCTTCTATTGAAGGATTAGAACCTACCACACCAATACCAACGATTTTACCTTTTGCTTTGTCTCCAAAGCTTACCGTACCTCCCTTTTTCTTTTCTAAACTGGTGAACTTCTTTCTGTCACCAGTCATATGCCTAGAGCAAGCGCTGTCATATACCACATTTCTATCTTCAACTCACTCCTTAGGCACACCTGAAAAGATCAAGCAGATTTAGGTACCCAACTCATATTGGGTCCTGGAGGGTTAGTGGTAACATCTGCATTTAGCTTACAATGATTTTTCTTTCTGTTGAAACTTTGATATTCTAAAGTCACAACATTAGAAACAACATTTTTCTTATTAGAAACACGATTCAGTTTAGAAATGCTATCATAGCTAGAACTTGTCTTCTCTTTAGAAAATGATTCTGAAATTGATTTTAGAATTCTAATCTCAGTTTTCAAAGATTCATTTTCAGAATTCAGATGTTTACATTTTTCTTCAAGATGTGTCAGATTTTCAGAAAATCGATTATTGCAATTTTTGAGATCTTTGATTTCTGTGATGAGATCTTTGCATGTAATTTATTGATAAAAAGCATCTTTTAAATGATTACTTTCAGATTTTAATTTTCTGAAATCTTTCTTTAGAACTTTATGCTTTTTAACAAGCTTTTCAAACTCATTGCAAAGATTATTATAAGCATTTAAAAGATCATTTTCTGATTCAAGTTCAGAAATACTTACAGTGCTTTCTTCATGCTTTTGGTCCGTTGCATTTGTTTCGTTGATTTCAGCTTTCTGTGTTGAAATCAGAGTATTGATTTCTTTGGAGTCAGAATTGATAGTAGCCATTAGACAGATATTAGCAATTTCTTCTTGATCACTGTGGCTTCTAGAATTAGAATCATCTGAATCACTCCAAGCAGCTACAAAAGCCTGCTTCAGCTTCTCTTTCGTTGACTTCTTTTTCAATTTAGGACAATTAGGCTTGATATGTCTGGGTTTGTTGCATTCATAACAAACCACTTTCGAAGATTCTTTCTTAGGTAAGTTACTATTTTTAGGTGGAAAATTCTTTTTGTTAAACTTTTTCTATGGCCTTCCACTTTTTCTATAGAACTTTTTGAATCTTTTAGCAACAAGTGCTAAATCATCACTATCAAGATCAAAAGAACTTTCTTCACTAGAATCTACTTTCAAAGCCAGTCCTTTTTTTTTCTTATCTTCTATAGTCAAAGAAGATTTCATTTCTTCTGAAACAAGAGCTCCTATAAGATAATCATAAGTGACGGGAGTCTCTATGTAATTCATGACAGTTCCTATAGAATCCCATTTTTTAGGTAGAATTCTAAGGATTTTCTTAACAAGCTCATCTTCTGAAATTTCCTTACCGAGAGTTCTCAAAGGATTAACTATATTAGTAAATCTAGAATTTAACTCTGCAATAGTTTCTCCTTCCTTCATACTAAACATTTCATATTCTCTCCAAAGGATATTTATTCTGGATTCCTTTACTCTATCTGTACCCTCATAGGTAACTTTAAGTTTCTCCCATACCTCTCTCGCAGATTTACATCCAGACACTTTGTTGGATTCTGTTGCATCTAAAGCACAATGAAGAATATTGATAGCTTTTGCATTTATAGCAATATCATTCCAATCAGCATCTGTATATTCTTCTTCTATTTTTCTAACAATCTCATCTCCTACAACTTTCATGGGAATACGAGGACCAGTGATAACATTCCTCCAACAGTTTATATCAACTGATTTCATGAAGTTCTCCATTCTAGTTTTCCAATAAGAGTAATTAGAACCATTGAACAAAGGAGGTCTAGAAACAGATTGACCTTCTAAAGAAGTAAGAGGAAGTGAGGTTGCCATGGGATCTTATCTCTTAAGCGATTAAGCTTATGTAAGTCAAGAGCCAAAGCTCTGATACCAAATTGTGGGTCCCGTATATGTATGGCACAACCCAAGAGGGGGGTGAATTGGGTTTTCTAAAAATAATTTTAGAATTTAAAAATTAAATATAGAGTTTTAAGTGCAGCGGAAAAATAAAGAACTTGTAAGAATAGATTATGGATTAGAACTTCTTCTCAATGTTCTATTCATATAAAAATAGAAAGACTATGCAAAGTGCAGCTATTAATTAGAACTGCTTCACAATGTCTTATTCAATATTAGAACTTCTTTATGACGGAAAGCTATTGTATTTAGAGCTTCCTCATAAAGTTTAGAAAAGCATATAAGACTGTGTGAGAGACAGTTATTGAAATTAGAACTACTTCACAGAGCCTTAACCAGGTTTAGAAAACTGTTTAGAAACTCATGTAGTGAAATATACTGTAAATAGAAGAACTGTTTAGAACTTGGTATACTCACTTATCAAAATTCCAAAGTTCTAATATTCAGAGAAGATAAGACTTATTCCAGTTTTAAAACATCAGAAACATTTTCAACTTTAGCGTTTCTAAAATATAAACAGAAGTGTAAATAAAGCAGTATCAAGCAAAACTTCAGAACTTAAAAAGATCAACACAGTGATTTATAGTGGTTCGGCACTAACTCGCCTACATCCACTCCCCAAGACTCATCTTGAGATCCTCAACTATGTTATCTCTTTTCAAGGGTAAGAGACAAACCAACAGTACATGACAATAGATCAACACCTAGATCTACCCTTTATCCCACTAGATTTTCGAAAGGTTCTAGTTAACCTCAACCCTTTCTGTTTTTGGCAGAGTACAGAAACTCAATTCAAGACATTAGAATCTCTCTCACGGAGAAGGTCGCTTGATAACCTCTTTCACAATAGCTTCTCACCTAAGCTATTACACAATTGTTTATCAAATAAAAAACCTGTCTACTATAGATTACAAAATCTAAATAGACAGAAAGAAATGCACATATAAGCACAGGAAAAACAGTTTTTCAGATTAGAAATTCGTTTAGAAAATAAAACCATTTTTCAAAAGTAGTTAAAAAAAATTATTTTCTCTTTAAAGATAAAAACGTGAAGTGTAAAGATGAAAAGAAAAATGGGGGTAGAGAGTAAGTTTTGAGAGATAAAGGATATGATCAATGAGTGAATACTCTTAAAACGAAAACTCTTTCTTCCACTTAGTTCAAAGCGTGGAAGCTCCTTTTTATAGAGAGATATGTAACTCTCGCTTTTGGAAAGAGGATATTTCATTTTGAAATCAGAATATTTTCTTTCCTTATTTAAAAGATACGAAAATCTTAGTTACCAAAAGTTTATTTTATCGTTTTGGTAAGAGAATAATAAAAAAAAAACGATCTTTCCTTAAACATAAAGATTTTCGAAAGCAATTTATTTGGAAAAAAATATTTTTCGAAAAGATACTACTTACTAAAAACGAAAAGATACAATCTTTCTTCGTTTTAGGTAAGAGAATAAATAAAAATCCTTTAGATCTTCAAAGGGAATTTTCGAAAAAGAAAGTGTATGATTTATTACCAAAATTGTTAGAGACATAATCTCTTTATTTTTAGGTAATTGAATCATTTGACTTTTAAAGAATATTTTCGAAAACACACTTTTGACGAATGAATTTATTTTTGAAGAATTTTAATTTCCGAAAAATATTTTTGATGAGAGAAAAAAAATAGTTTATGTGCTTATAGATGAATTTTCTCTCTATCCTACAATGTATCCTAAAAACCTAACCACTAGGGTCTTCGGATATCTTCACACACAATGTAGGACTTGCCTTGTTCGTTTTCTTTCCATAAGAATTCTGCATAAAATAATATTAGCACAAATAATATGATTTAAATTTATTTGTTTTGTTTTAATCATCAAAATTCCGAGATTAGAAATTGACCATTGAGCCAACAGATTTCAATCAAGAAAAGCAGAATGAACAGTTAGAACAACTAGAACAACTAGAAAATGAGCAAAATGTTGATAATCAGGCTGAACCAGAAGATGAACTTAAAGATCAGAACACAACTGAAAATCAAATGCTAGAAGTAGAAAATAAGAATTCTGACTTACCAAAAGAGTGGCATTCCACAAGTATCATCCTCAAGAGGATATCATGGACAACCCTTCAGAAAGGTTGATGACTAGAGCTCAACTTGAAAGATTTTTTGGTAATGTTGCTTTCGTTTTTCAATTTAGAACCAAAGAATTTAGAAAATGCTCAAAATGATGAAAGTTGGATTCTTGCCATGCAAGAAGAACTAAATCAATTTTAAATAAACCAAGTTTGGAAACTTGTTTCAAGACCTAAAACCCATTCTCTTATTGGAGCAAAATGGGTGTTTAGAAATAAGCATGATGAACATGGTAATGTTGTGAGAAACAAAGCAATGTTAGTGGCTCAAGGTTATAACCAAAAGGAGAGCATTGATCCGGTTGCTAGACTTGAGGCCATTAGAATGCTTTGTGCATTTGCATATTTTAAAAACTTCATGTTGTATCAAATGGATGTGAAAAGTGCTTTTCTAAATGGTTTTCTAAATGAAGAAGTGTATGTAGCACAACCACCCGGTTTTGAATTTTATGATAAACCAAACCATGTTCATAAACTTACTAAAGCACTTTATGGTTTAAAACAAGCTCCTACAGCTTGGTATAAAAAATTAAGTACGTTTTTGTTAGAAAATGGTTTTTCTAGAGGAAAGATGGATACCACACTATTTATTAAGAACAAAGCACCTGATATTCTAGTTGTGCAAATCTATGTTGATGACATAATCTTTGGTTCTACTAAGGACCTTCTTTGTATGGAATTTTCTAAAATTATGCAGGGTGAGTTTGGAATGAGTATGATGGGAGAATTAAACTTCTTCCTTGGACTTTAAATCAAACAAAGTGACAATGGAATTTTCATAAACTTAAACAAGTACACTTGAGAATTGTTAAAAAGGTTCAAAATGGAGAATGCCAAGGTATGTAATACACCAATGAGCCCATCCTCAAAATTAAAAAAATATGAAAATGGAAAGGATGTGGATATTAAATTATTTAGAAGTATGATTGATTCTTTACTATATCTAACTGCAAGCACACCTGACATTCACTTTAGTGTTTGTTTATGTGCTAGATTTCAATCATGTCCCAAAGAATCTTATTTGATTGCTATAAAAAGAATTCTAAGATATCTTTGTGGAACTTCTAATTTGGGTCTGTGGTATTCTAAAGATGATACATTTGATCTTATTCGGTATAGTGATTCTGATTTTGTAGGAAGCAGAATAGATAGAAAAAGCACGTTTGAAACTTGACAGTTTTTAGGTAGCACCCTTGTATCATGGTTTAGTAAGAAACAGACTTCCATTGCTCTTTCTACTGCGGAAGCAGAATATATTGCTACTGGACGCTGTGTTGCACAAGTTCTATGGATTAAACAACTATGGTATGAAATTAGAAACAGTTCCAATCAAATGTGACAACATAAGCGCTATCAACTTATCTAAGAATCCAATTCAGCACTCTAGAACCAAGCATATAGAACTCAGACATCACTTCATATGTGATCATATTCAAAAAGGTGATATAGTGATTGAGTTCATTCCTACAGAAAAGTAATTGGCAGATATTTTCACTAAACGTTTAAATGAAAGCCAATTCTGCATAATTAGAAAAGAACTGGATATGTTAGTTCTAAACTCTTAACTTTAGAACTCTGTTTGCATGTTCTAAATGCTTTCCATATTTGAGATTGAAATACATGTTCCGTGTTATATTTTAAAATTCTATTATGTGTGACTTTCTTTGAAAAACATTTTTGTGTCTAAAAGAGCTGTATAAGGTTCTGATGTGGAATTCTAATGTCACCATCTATATCAGATTCTATTTTTAGACAAATCAAAACAATTAGTTTTTATTTTTTTATCTATTTATTATTTTCATTTTATTTTTTTTAGCGGCATTTTTTTATTGTGTGTTAGTTCATTTATTTACATTTTGTTAAAGGTTTTTTTAAGTCGATTCAGTTTTCTTTTAACCATTATATTCTCGTTGTTTTCTTCTCTCTCCCACGTCTCTACTTCTCTACTAAGTTGTTTCTCTCTCTCCTAAAACCATAACTTATCTTAATTACTTTCTCTTTCTTCTACCAAAACATTATTTGCTCTTCTCTATCTCTCTCTTACAACGAAACCCTAATTCCTATATTTTCCAAAACTTGATGTAACGGCCCAGCCCATGTGTGATATTGTCCGCTCTGGGCCCTACGGCCCGCACGGTTTTGTTCTTGGGGGAAATGGGAAACTTCCCAGGAGGTCACCCATCCTGAGATTTCTGTTAAGCGAGCACGCTTAACCCTGGAGTTCTTCCAACTCTCCAGCCATTTCACCACCAAAAGGCCTCACACATGTTTTGAAACCGCCCACCTAAGTACATCACTAAATACCTACAAAGACCAGCGGAATCGCATCAGAGAGAAATTCCCAAAACAGACTAATATGGCATGTATTTAACCTTATATCATTACTCCAAATCAGATAAACTCTCATTCCAAATCATATATCATAGAATCGTCTAAACTTATGCTCTGATACCACAAATGTAACACCCACCGACCAATCCCGGAGAACCAGACGGTGGATGCCATAAGACGGTGCTCCGGCACCGATTGTGGTATCCGCCGTCTTGTTCTCCGGGATTGGTCGATGGGTGTTACACCTGAAATATGACTAAATCTAGTTCCTCTTCCTCCTCTGATTCTATAACTGATAAAAAGTTACAACTTCTTAAGAAGTTAACTAAGAAGTACAAAAGGCAAGAGATGGAACTGAAGAAATCGGTAATGGAATCGAGTTCAGGAAAAGAAAAATCGAAAAGCAAACTAGAGAAATCGAAAGGAAAAGAAAAAGCGAAAGAAAAGATTTCGGCTTCTCGTGGCAAAGGTAAATCTGTCCTATCCCTAAATCCCCTTATGCACTCTTATGAGATTGATTGGAAGTTCTTTGGGAAACTAGAGTTCAATTTTAGAGAGTTGTTTGAAGTTCAAGGGTCGACGGAGTTCTTATCTGTAAATAAGCCTTGCTATGAGAGTGTGGTGAAAGAATTCTATGGCTCTCTTAGAGTCACTGGTCCAGAAGTATTCTCTATGAAAATTGATGGAGAAACTAGAGTGTTATCCTACATAGACTTGAGCGACATTTACAAAATTCCAAACAGTGGGTTCAGGGTAACTAAATTAAGAAAACCACTAGGGTTGATGAGTATAAAAATGATGAGTTTATAAGAAAAATTACTAGAAAGGGATCTGCAGAAAAACATAGTGTGATTGAATGCTCTAATCTTAATGAAAATATGAAGTGGTTGTATAAATTAGTTGTGCACTATATCTATCCTAAGAGCGGCTCTCTCACTTATATTAATCAGGTTGAATTATGCATAATGTGGCACATAGTTGAAAAGAAGCCTTTTAATTTGTGTCATGCTATCTGTGATAAGATGCCGAGAAATCCTAAAAAGTTGCCTTATGGTATGGTGTTGACTCCTATTTTTGAGCTTTTAAGAGTAGATTTAGAAAAGAAGGAGTGTCACAATGTCTCAAAATTAGATAGCAACTCTTTGAAATTGAAAGATGAAGAAGATGAGGAAGAAAAAGAAAAAGAAGATGTTTTAGAAAAAGAAAGCGTTGAGAAAGAAAGAACAGAAAAGAAGAAATTAAGTTTAGGAAAAGAGGAAGTTGAGAGTAAGAAGAAAAAGAGGAATTGGAAAAAGAAAAAGGGAACTTAGAAGAAGCACAAAAAGAGAAAGGGGAAGAAATAGAAAAAGAAAAAGGGAAAGAAGCTGAATCAGAAAAAGAAAGAGAAAAAGAGAAAGGAAAGGAAGCTAAGATTGAAACTGAAGCACCACAAGATAAAAAGGATTTTGTGGATCTTGGAAACAATGAACCTGAGACAACTAGAAAGGATGAAGAAGTAGTAGTTGAAGATGCCAATGATGCTGAAACTGAGAAATTAGAAATAAGTGATGAAGAGGAAAAGGAGCCTGAAACTGAAGTCAAGAAGACTCAAGAATAGATTTCAACATCAAAGAGTAGAGAGGCAATGTTGAACAAAAAGGAAAGAGATCTCATTGAAGAACACAACAAAACTTGATGAGGCCATCAAGCATGGTAAAGTTGTGGTAGCACACACTCAGTCTCTCATTGAGTCTATGGAAAAAGTGAAGAATGTCAATGAGAGAAGACTTGCTACTCTCAAATTTAAGGCTACACCCTACATTCCTACTTCTGAGAAGCCTAAAAGAGTTTTAAACATATTGCTGAGAGGGATAGAGTTCATAGAAGAAAACCTCCTCTGCATCCTTCTTCTAAAAGATCTGAGAATCCAGTTGAGACCTCACCTGCTTAGAATCTCAGAAGTTCTAAAAGGACTAGAACTAAATCAAAACCCCATTGGCTTCTTCCTAATCTGTTCTGATTATGTATTTTTATTTTGTTTTATGAACATTTTTTTTATTTGCTCTATTTTTTATTTGTGTTTGAAGTTTGTTCTATTGTATTCTGTTTAAAATTTTCTAGCTCTATTTATTCTACACTATCTATTTTTGTTTCTATTTTTTTTATTTTGCTCTGATTTGCTAACCCTCTTTTATGATGACCAAAAGGGGGAGAACACAGTACACTTGATGCTTGAGTACGTGGAGGAGAACACAATATTATATTTATTTAAGTACTTAATCTTTGCTTATCATGTTCTAATCTATGATATTTTTATTCTAATGTTTCATTTCTATGTGAATGGAATATGCTTTGTATGCTCTGATTGTTAGACCTTAGAACTCAGTTTTAATCTAATGTCAGTTTTTAAATCTGTATTCTGTTCTAATCTCCATAGATATTATATTACACTTATTCAGAGGGGAGTTTGTATATAAGTTCTAATCTTGCCTCATGATAAATTTGTTATGTTAGAACTTGTATTTTGTTGACATGCATAAATTTAGGGGGAGCACATGATTTTATGATTAATAAATTTAATGGTGTTTTCGCCCCTCCTTCCCTATTTTGGATAATGACGGAGAGTTGAGATCCTTTAAAACCCCAGAAAAGGACCTCGGAAAACTATATATATTTGTTTAGAATTTTTATTGAAAAATGGTGTTAGAACCTTTTAGGAACGCGGTACCGATAAATCGGTCTTATAAATCGTTTTTAGTCGCCACCCATTATTTTGGCAATGGGACCGTTTCCAATTTTAAAAATGACTCCATTTAACCCAATTTTTATTTAAGGCCAATTATTTTAAAAGACTGGTCAGGTGCACTATATGCGATTCTAGGTAAGGGAATTGGGTACATCGGCCCGTTGGAAGCCGATGCCTGGAAAAGCCCAATTATTTAATTAAACCCAACCCGATATAAATCGAACCGAGTTCCTTTGTGGAAAATTAATTAACCGTCCCAACTAGGTTCATTCATTGCCTTCATCATAAATCATCATCACATTCATCATCCATCCATAGCAAATATAATTAACAAGACCTGCTCTTGCCTTATGGTTAAAGGCGGGCCACAAACCGGGTTTAATAATGTAATTAAACAATAAATAATAAGTCCTAAAATCTTATAATCATAGTAAATTAATTTGTTTGATTTGATTAGAACACAATTTGCCCCTTATTGGTCATTTTCCGAATTAAAATTAAACATTTATTTAATGACATGAAATTAACATAAAAATAAGAAAAGTGTCCTGGAACCCTAGAACAGTCGTGTCACGCAGCTGTTCTATGAAGAACAGTTGCGTTACGGAACTCCTAGTTGCGTGGCGCGACTGTTCGTGAGCTTATTAAAATTCCCAGTTTCATTAATTAATTATTTAAGATATAACATTAAACGAAAACATAAAAACGAAATAAAAAAACTACTCCCACGAACAGTTCCATCATGCAGGTGGTCCAAGCAAAGTCAAGGTCTTTTGGACATGAACAGTTGCGTCACGCAGGCAGTAGCTGCGTGACGCGGCTGCTCTGGTCCGTAACTACCTTTCAAACTACTCTTTTTACGTGTTCTTTTTATTAACAAACGTTTAATATAGCTCAGAAATGCTCAACAATGGGCAAAATGTTGTTTAATCAACACCAAACTAACCAAATACTAAGAAAATGAGATCTTTCACAAATAAACAACTAAAAATGGAAAATGGAAAATGGAGGTTTAGATGATTACCTAACCCTCAGATTCGAGGATTGCATGCGTTTTGGATGATTTGGGGATACTGCTTCACAATCCCAGAAGTGTTTTAGCACCAAGTTTTAGCAATAAAGTTTTTCTTTTCTTCCTTTTCTCTCTTTTTCTCTTTTTATGTCTCTTTTGTTTTCAAGTTTTCAATCTACCTTTCTAATGGCTTAATCCTCCTCAAGATTACTCACTTGAGTTCTTGGGGAAAGCCCTAGCCGCAATCAAATGTCTCTGCTTAAAAATATCAAAATCCAGAGAAAATGAGAGAAAAGCTGCGTCACGCAGGTAGTAGCTGTGTGACGGAGCCGAGAGCTGCATGACGCAGCTTCCTTTTCGTACAGTTGCCGCGTATCCATACAAACAGTGCAGACCGTTACACGGGCGTGTGCCAGTGGTGTCAGCCTGGTTAGAGTTCTGTGACGCAACTATGAGTGTCGTCACGCAGGTGATAGCTGCGTGATGCAACCCTAACGCGGGTCAGACCCTTTGGACCGGTTCGATTCAATTTTTGGTTTAAAAACACTTCTGGTTGACCGTGATTCTTTATTCCTTATCCTTATATCATCACCGGGTTAGACGGGGGCATAAAATTACGCGTCAACAGTTTGCCCCCCCACATTATCATTAATTGTATAAACAATTAATGTTAAAGTGGTCCATTGACGTGCCTTCCATCTGGCAATCATCTTCGAAGCTCGGTTTGATCGGCTTGGAAAGATGTTGAGTTAATCATCTGGCCACCTTCTCAGCTCGGTTTGATCGGCTTTGTCGGCTCCAGTCGGATTAGTGGAAACTTTTGGTTTGATGAAGATACCTTCGAAGCTCGATTTGATCGGCTTGAAGGGTTTTAATTTGATCATTTGGCCACCTACTCAACTCAGTTTGATCAGCTTTTGTCAACTCCAATCGGATCAGTAGAGACATCCTCAAGACTCAGTTTGATCGGCTCGAAAGACGTTGGTTTTGCCCTGGTCAACTTCGCAATTCACCATCATTGACCGGGAAAGGGAGTTCAAACAGCTTCGCAATACACCATCACTGTTTGAAGGTTGAAAATTGTTCTGATCAGCTTCGCAATGCACCATCACTAATCAGTAGGAGAATTAATCCGAAAAGCTTCGCAATACACCATCACTGCTCGGTGGACCCTATCAGCTTCGAAAAACCATCACTGATTGGCCTGAAAAATTGTTCAGAAGAAAAAGAGCAATATCTGTGTACAAACAGACCTTGCCTTTTGTTAGAAAAAAAGTTGGGACATCACATGCCCCCATGCATTTAAGCAAAAAATAAAGGATTTGCATTTAATCAAAAAATAAAGGATTTGCATCAGGGCAAAAGATTATACTTTTGCCCCCAGTCCGGAATTCCGATCTAGGACGAAAATATTAACTTTTTAGGCGCACTGTTAAACATTTATTGTCAAAATTTGGTTTAATAATTTTGCAAAAATTTAGCAAAAATTTAGGCATAAAAAATAAAAAAAATTTGAGTTTGAATTTTCAGGTATACCCTTCCTGTTGCAGTGGTTGGAAGAAAACTTACCTGAGGGTAATCTAGGCAATTTGATGCTCCTGCCCCCTGTGCGATGAGTAGACAAAATTGCTGAAGTGTACGAGCCGCATACCGACATCAAATTGCTTGGATGGGTTATTACAGGCGTTAGATAAATCGTGCGGGCCCTGCGGGTTTGATAAAAGATGATGGGCGCCTTCTTTGGGCTTGGAGAAGTGGGCTTGGGCCCAGCTACTTACTATAAGTAACTTTCTTCTTAACCAATTCATTTTCACTTATCACAAACCCTCAGCAATCTGAGAACTCTCTAAACTTTCAACCGAAAATAATGTCTCAACTCTCTGAAATCCCCGCTTCCGCCTATACTCTGGAGATGGAGACTTTAGGGGCGCTTCCGGATGTCCCGACTTTTGACGGCGAGTCGGTGCCGGTGAGCTGGAATCCACTGACTTCGGGGACGCGACCACTGCAGCTCCTCCCGTTGCCGGGTACCGAGTTCCCGGTGCGATACGAGACTAGCCGGATGCGTGGCTTTCAGGCTGAGGTAAGTAAAAATTTTTTTCAATTTTCTTGCTTTCGATTCATAATTTTGGTGATTGTGTTGAAATTTTTAGTCTGTGCATGCGTCGGCAGTTGCGCCACGCAAGAAGGAGTTGCGTGACGCAGCTGTTCTTGCGTGAACAGTTGCGTGACGCAGCTGTTCTAGGTGAACAGTTGCGTGACGCAACTGTTCAAGGCGCCAGAGAACCCTAGCTTTCCCTGAACTTAGGATTTTACCCCTTTGCATGCGTTAGAAGCTTGATTTGTTGATGAATATTTGCTGCCATCTTTATACGACTTGATTTTGCCCTGAAAAACGCATTGAAATAACACAAATATGATAAAATCGAACATAATTTAAATTCTGCGCACCTTCAACAGTTGCGTCACGCAGCTGTTCTATGAAGAACAGTTCCGTGACGCGACTGTTCGTCAACGAGGCAAAGCCTTGAGCAGTTGCGTGACGCAGCTACGGAGATGCGTGGCACAGCTGTGGAGATCCGTGGTGCAGCTGTGGAGTTGCGTGACGCAGGTACTGAGGTGCATGACGCAGCTGTTCTTCAGGGTGCGTAACTTGGGCGAGCTGCGTGACGCAGCCATGTAGACGCGTGACGCGGCTATGTAGTTGCGTGACGCAGCTACGGTTTAACCCGAGGCTTGAATTTTTAATTTTCCCTGTCATAGAACAAAAATAAATAATTGTCAGTATAATATTTATTTGAATTGAAAATTTTCCTTACACAGGTTGATCTGGGCAAGGCCCGCTCTGGTGGATCGTCCATAGACACGTCTGCATTTTGGGACCTGCTAGACCCGCCCATGCGAGCTCGGGTCGTTGCTGCCGGCTTCGGCAATTATGCTACGGGGCTCCACCGCACACAGCCTCGTTTTCCACCTGCCATGCGCTATGCGCTGATGGAGCAGTGGAATGACTGTATGCATACCTTCGTGTTCGGGTTCGACGAGATGACCCTCACATCGGTGGATTATGCTGCCATCACGGGCCTTCGTTTTACCGGTCCAGTTGCTCCCCTGGACGCTCGGTACCAGACGGCTACCTTAGGAGCTCAGCATATGAGGTAGTCTATCGGTTCTGGGCCGAGAGGATCAGGACCAGGTTGGCAGCTTGGAGGGAGTTACCAGTGGAGGCCCAACCTGCTGCACCTGCCTATACTCGGGAGGAGAGGGACCAGGCTGCTCGGTCCTTTCTCTTTTACATTATCTCGTCTCAGCTGCTATGCACCTCCCATAATAAGGGAGATCCAGCGGTGCTGGTATGCTTGCGGGATTTGAGCCAGGTCGGGTCCTTCGACTAGGCCACTCTAACTTTGGCTCACCTCTATCACGGTCTGGATGTCTAGACCCGTGGTAGCGGTGAGTCAAACTGGCAGTTTATCCGGCCACTAGAGGTAACTCCTTATTCTCTTCACCTTTCTCTTTGTCATTTTATTTTCAACTATTCAACTGTACATTGACAATCACTGTAATCTTTACTGTAGGTGTGGGCTTATGAGTACCGCATCTATCCAGGCGATCCGAGTGGCGACACTCCTGCTGAGTCTAGGCGGATCCCTCGGTATCTGGCCCACTGTCACCACACCTATGCCAGTGGCGAGGATCCCCAGTACTTGAGGAGCTTCCTTAACGATAGGTCGCTGTCTGATGTAAGTACAAAAACCTCTGAACAACTTAGCTTAGCTTTCTTCCTTCTTTTACACTGTATTATTACTGATTCTTTTATTTTTGCAGCTGCTTCTGACTCCGTGGGATTGTGATGCCTGGAGGACTTATCCGCGCCGTGAGGTAGCAGAGCTGCATACCCGGTCGAGGCTCCTGATGTGGGGGTACTGGGTTGACCGGTACTACCTAGGAGAGAGAGTTTATGATACTCCGATGGCCCCAGCACGGCAGCGAATGCCTCATGCTCCTCCTCGTCATATGTGCTTACTAGAGGGCATGACCCGAGAGGACCTGGAGGAGGAGTATAGGGGCTTTTCTGCTAATGATTTTCTGTCCGCTGGCGACTTCACCGCATACTTTTCCTCTTAGATGCAGGCTCGGCTTCCCGAGGTCCTCGAGTACACCCAGGTGATTTTCTTATCTTCAGTCTCATTTATCTTCATCATTCATTTTTTCACTGTTTAACCAACTGACCTAGTATCTTCCTCTGTGACTTGTCGCAGGAGCGGAAGACGCATAAGACGGCGGCCCATTACAGAGCGGAGGCTGCAACTGAGGCAGGAGCGGCGGCTGCTCCGACTAGACCGGCAGGGGTCGTACTGGGTGATGTCCTGTTCCCACCTGGCATGGAGGTGGTGCTGGATCCTGATCTGGGTCTGGGGTCGGGCATCACTATTCTTGCTAACCTTAGGCGAGCTCCTCCATCACCGCAGCTGGATCCTGAGCATGCCACACACGTGAGTACTAAACTGAATTTACAAAGTTAAGAATATTTTACTTGAATGAGCCTTTATTGAACGTCTTCCTGTGATCGCAAGTGCCTGCTCGGATATATCTGGAGATTTGCCAGAGATTCGGCTTTGCTCGGTCTTACATCGCCCAGCTCTACTCTGAGCGCAGCGAGAGGGTATGTGTGATCTTCATATGCTTTGCCTTCTTCTTTATTCTTTGCTTCCCTTTTCTTACATATTTCTATTTTCACAGGATCTGGAGATCGAGAGACTGCGGAGGCATCAGTCTCGCCAGTCCAGTGCTGTGAGCCGACTCCAGGCGGAGGTGGATCGGCTCCGGATGAGATTAGAGGTAGAGGGTATCCCCCTAGACTCCTCCGAGGAGGACGATGACGGCTCTTCTTCCGATGACGCACCACCATCTCCACCCCCTCAGGCGGTTGCTGGTCCGAGCCAGAGGTGTCGGTAGCCCTACTTCGATGTCTCAGCCATTTTTGAACTTTTTTGAACATTTAGTAGTTTGTAGGATTGATGTACAGCTTGATTAATTTTATGATGTCATTTACATTTTTTTTATTATTTTACAGTATTTTGCTTTTATTACATTATCATACATGTTTATATTTTACAACTGTGAGATCTTATTCCTACAAAAACAAAACACATACACAAAAACACAAAATAGTGGTGCCCCATTTATTCACAAAAGTGGTCCACCTCGTTAGCAGTCAATGAACTGATTTATTGTAAATGAATAAATGAAATGAAATGAAATAAATAAAGAATAAAATAATGAACTTAAAAATGAAATACGACAAAAATCAATTCATAATCAGAAGAAGATCGTAGTACTAACCTGACAGGGCGGTTGATGTGGTCATAAAGACTCAACCTCCTTATTGTACAAATTGTCCTTCTTATTAATGCAGGCTTAAATATCCATCAACCAGAGCGATTGGTGCATAAATGCCCTTTCACCCACCATTGACAGTAGATATCAGGTCAAATAATCATGATGGTGCTTCGTTCATTAGGCCCTTTACACTTCTATAAATGGAGGCTTCCCTTTATGTCTCCTTCACTTCCAACATTCAAAGCAAACCCTCTTTAGATAATCATTTTCCATGGCCTTCAGAAATCAAGTTTCATCCTTCGTCCAATCCATCCCGGATGACCTATGGCGAATTTCCCCTATGAACCAACTCATTTGGCTGAAATATTTTAAAGACTTAAAACCCGACCACGGCTTCTTGTCTTGGCTTGTCACACATTTCAATCCTAACACCATGGTTTTCTGGTTTGAAGACTCTGAAGTAACTTCGACCTATGAGGAAATGTGTGCCGTGATGGATCATCATCCTGAACAAGATGAAACTCCGGCTTTGCCCCCAGGCCCTAGGTATGATTTAGCTGAGATTGTGGCCCTGTGTCCAGTTTACCTTCCTGATGGTATAAACACGGATCAAGGCCTTCCTTTGGAGCTTTTCCTGAGTAGGGTTCTGTCCATGGATCTAGATCCCTCTTGGATTCGAGCTTGCTGCTTCTTGCTGTTGAATGTGTATGCCATGAAGAATCGCCAACCTGGAATTGGAGATTTCTGACTTCTGACAGTTGTTCGCGACATGCAAATGTACCATCATACTGTCTTCATGATGATCATGGGAGAGACGATGTGTTGGGTTAGGGATATTGCCCTTCACATCACCAACTTCAATATCCATCATCATGGTTGTCCAATGTTGCTGCAAGCCTGGGCTCTAGACAAGTTAAGCCTGATTCTTCCAGTCCCAGCTCGCTTAATTCCAACCTATGGGCCTACCAACTTTCGGTCTCGGACTCGAGGACACTTTGATTTTGGGGATAACCCTACGATTCGGTGGACTTGTCCTTGGTGGAGGATTAGACTGGTCACAACCGGAAGTATGAACCTCAACTACGTGTTGTATGCAAGTCTAGACCGTTCCATGGCCTATTTCCCGGACAGGATCAGTCGTCAATACGGAATGATACAGTGCGTTCCCAGAATCTATAACTTTGAAAGTGGTCTCATGACGCCGCATCTGTTGACCAATTTGGCTGTCCGTTGGCAAAATTGAAACACCAGGTACTTAGATGAAGGAGTGATCCAGGACACTATGACACCCGAGTACGTCCGCTGGTTTTACACCCCATGATGGTGTTAGATTCTGCAGAGATTGGCGTCTGATGATAGCCCCTACTGGAATAAATGTTGTTGTTGTTTTTTCTGTCTTTTCTATGCTCGGGCCATGGGCTCTTATTTAATGTATCCGCTTTTCTTTCAATTAATGGCTCCGATAACTCTGTCTTTATTAATTCCTGCTTTCTACACACATGAATCAACAAAGGACAACAAATCTTTTCTTTCGAAATTGTTTGTTGCGTTAGTTATTTGGGCCTCCTGCCCCCAGGTTAATAAATGAAAGCTTCATAAAAATGAATTATTATGTAAAGGCCAAAGCTTATGCTTAAAAACAATAAAGGATGGGGTGACTATTTTATTACCTGCACAAATCAGACAAAAAAATAACAAATGTAACTTCTTTATGTATGCATGAACTTATATGAGTACTAAGGTTTTATTCATGGTTTTATATTGATCTTTCCAGGGAAATCACTGAGAAAATGGTGTTCGTCATTCTGATCAATGTGCATAGGAATTCATTGTTTAGGCAGGACCAACAGCTAGAACATTTTAAACCAGATGAGTCGGTCCTGATCAAATAAGTAGAAAGGAAGGTCTTGCATTCTTCGACCATAACCCCGGAAAAAAAGAAGGAAAATTTTGAAATTCAAATCCTTTATTAATCTTACACTACAAAAAAAATGCTATTTTGCGACCTACAAATCGGTCGCAAAATTGCGTATATCGGTCGCAAATTTATCTTTGCGACCGATATGCGACCGAAAATTGTCGGTCGCAAAATACCTGGTCGTAAATAATATTTGCGACCGATTATTTAATCGGTCGCACTTTTGCAACCGATATAGTCGGTCGTAAAATTGAATAATCGGTCGCAAATTTTGGTCGTGGTTTAATTTGAAATTCAGTCGCCAATTTGGTCGCCGAAAAATCGGTCGCAAATTTTTAAAGCGGTCGCAAAATGTTAATTTAAAATTGTAATTTTCGATATCAAATCGGTCGCAAATCGGTCGCAAAATGAAAAAAAAATAAAAAAAATTAAATATTATTATGAAACCAAAATTTTTCCGTACCTGTGAAAATTGACATATATACCTATATATCACACACGCAATTCAAGAACAATGTAAAAATGTAATTTTTATTGTACTGAACAAATTAAAATATCAAAATACAAATAAAAAACTAAAAAGGTCCAAAATCAAATCTATGCTGCTGCTCATCTGCAGGATCTGATGTCGGATCGCCGGTGGGAGTAGCTGCTGGATGTGATGTAGCGCCAGGAGGGGTGACCAAGGTATCGGCTGCAGCATTGGGATCAGGAGCCGGTAGTGGCTGCTGCTGAGACGTCGAAACATGTCGGTCTGTAGCAAGCGCAGGATCAGAGGAAGAAGTACCAGCATGGGGCTCACCGGACAGCCGCATCACATGCGCTCTAAGCTCTGCAATCTGTCTCTGCTGATCAGCAAGCTGAGCCCGTATATCATCATCATACTGTGAGTCAGTGTGCTCCGGCTGTCGTGCTGCGCTGGCTGTAGAAGCGTGAGCTGCTGAGCCGCAATAAAACTGTGATGCCTGAGACCCGATGCTGTATACCTTCCTCTTCTTCTCGCCCCCTACAGCCTCGAGATAAAGCGCTACCTCGTCAATTCTTGACTCAGCTTCGGATTCATCGGTCTGAGAAGTAACAATACGCTCCCGAGCTGTAGTATAGTTCTCCTGAAAACAAAAAATTAATTAATCAATGCAATTGCAAGCTTTATTATATTGAACTTTGTACATCTTCGCAACGAGTAGAAGGCAAATGTAAATATTATTCATTGTTACTTACATTGACGCTGACCGAACGTCTGTCGACAAACGTATTCAGATCGTGGTCCTTAGTGTGAGTGTATGTAAACACCTCAATCGGTGTGAGCTCACGACGTAATTTTTCAGCCTGTAATGAATTTTTATGCATGATATATTAATATATATAGTGTCCTTTCATTAAACATCAGTTTTATGTAAAGGGACTAATACACTTACTAATAATCGAGCTGTCTCTATAGCAGATATAGATCCACCTGTGTGTCTAGAAGGTCCTGCTCCATCACCGCCAGTCTCACTGCGCCTGTTTTGTGCAAATATCTCCCGCTTTCTCTTGAAGGCAGGATCCTCCCAAGCCTTTTGCCAGCTCTCCCATATCTCCTGAGACACACACTGCTGCTTCTTACCGCTTTTTCTCATCCTATAGGTGAAGTCAGCATATCGATCGGCGCATATCTTCTCCCAGGCTACTTTCAGCATAGCCGTAATGGCCTCGTCCCATATGAAATGTTTCTGCAAAAAATTAAATATAGCGTTTCAACACTAAGGATGTATCTTGAATTGTAAACATTCAATGATGATAGAACTTAAACCAAAGAGTACCTGAAACTCCTCCCAATAAAAGTCTCTCGCCTCTTGTGGTACGGCATCCCATATGTATCCTTCTTTATGCAGCTGGAGCTTGATTATCCTCAAAATTTGCCTCGCTGCTCGAGAAGATGGATATATGCTAAAAAAAAAACAGAAGTGAAATATAATTACACGAAAGCATCACAATGTGAACAAAATATGCTTGCGAAAAAATTGAATAAGTACTTACTGTCCCGCTACCAAACTGAGGGTGATACGTGGATCTGATGAAGCTGCAAAAGAAGTGACAAATGTTATAAATTTTTAGATAATTAATATATAATTAAAATGACAGTTATGACATTTATGATTACCTTGCACAGTAGGTGACTGTGCAGCTGGTGGAGTCTGTACTGGTCCAGAATGGGGGTAGAAGAGGAAGGAGCAGAAGAGGAAGGAGCAGAAGGCTGTGATGGCGACAGTACTAGACGCTGAGCAGAGGATGAAGCCCCAGACGTACCTGAAGAAGGATGTGATGGCGGCAGTACTGGTCGCTGAGCAGATGACGAAGCACCAGACGTACCTGACGAAGGATGAGGGATCGACCCTCCTCGTCCATGGGCACTGCGTCCAAGGCCACGTCTTCCACCCGAACCATTGCCGAACGCGTCAGAATCAAACGCTCTGCCTCTAGCCATCTGTACTGCAGATATCAGAACCTAGAAAAAATGAATTTATACAATTATATGAATTGTTGAACATGTCGTAAATATGAGTAAAGAAAGTTAATACCGTTGATTTTCTTCATTAATAATATTAATTAGATATACATTTACGAATTTGTAATAGTAAAATTGCTCTAAGTTTTAAGTGTCTTCAATATCATCTGCTTCCTCCTCCTCTTCATCAGCTTCCTCTTCTTCATATTCGTCTTCTGAGGTACCCATGATGATTTGATCTTCTTCCTCTTCATCATCCGATGCTCCTATTTCAACATAAGATCGGCTTTCATCATCCAATCTATCTGTTAAATCTTCAACAACTTGCATCGGTTGCGTTTCAACCCTAACTTCTTGAAATGGCTCCGATACTGCGAGTGAAGCAGATTGTTTGGCTTCAAGTGCAAGAACAACTGATCTAGCCTTCATTTTACACACTGCCATCCAATCGCATCAGTCTCGTTTAAACGATGGATATGGGACATAGTACACCTGTGCAGCTTGCATTGCCAACACAAAAGGTTCATACTTTGTATATCTTCTTCTTTGATTAATATCTACCAGATTATACTTAGGATGAACCTTCATGCCAATGTTTGGCGTAGGATCAAACCAATCACTTTTGAATAAGATTGTGCACTTCATTGGTAGGCCTGGATATTCTAACTCCAAAACCTCAACCAATTTCCCATAAAAATCGTTTGACACATCACTGTAGTTCGATCCCTTTATGCACACACCGTTGTTCATTGTCTTTCTGCTTCTCCCATAACCCTCAGTGTGAAACTTGTAACCGTTTACAAAGTAGCCAGAGTAGGCATTAGCAACCGGTAATGGCCCCTTTGCCAGATCCGTAATAAATCTGTTACGAATATCGCTTTCCGAGCTTCGAGCCTATGGGAAATAGTAATGACATGAGTCAGATTTAATAAATGTACATTCCGTGTTGTGTACATTGAAAGTAACTTACATAATATTTGAACCATTCTGCAAATTCCGTGTCCAGCTTTGCATCAACTGCAGTATCAGGCAAATTGGGATTTTGAAGCCGCAAAAGATTGATATATTTCCTATTTATCAACGAACCAAATTAGCATAAGTATGATTTAACAACGACCCACATCAATTTTAGACTGTTTACATTATGTATACTTACTGTACATATGGTGTGATCTCTTCGCAATTCAATAAAATATAGGTTTGAGCCGCTTGTATCTCTGCATCAGTCAATCGTCTTTTTTTTTATTTACCAATCGTACGCCCGGGATAGGTGAAAATTTTTATATTTCCTTCAAACTCAGATTGTACGCGATCTCCTCCGTCATCATTACGTGGCACTCTCCGATGCTTGGTGAAAACATGTTGGTCAAAGTAGTGTGAACAGAATGTGGAAGCTTCTTCCACCAAATATGCATTGCAAATGGATCCCTCGACCTTTGCCTTATTGCGCACATTTTTTTTAATTTTCTGCAGGTGTCTGTCATTGTACAATTTAAATATGTAAGTATAAGTTCAAATAAATGATGTAATCATTAGAATGAGATGTTATTGAATCACCTCTCAAATGGATACATCCATCGATATTGGTCCTGCTAAACGACATTCATAGGGCACCGGCAGATGTTCCATAGAATCACAGAAGCCGGGTGGAAAAATTCGCTCCAACTTGCACATCACTACTGGGATTTCTCGCGCTAATTGGTCCATATCATCGCATCGGATAACAGTCATCGTCAATTCCTTGAAAAAGAGACTCAATTCTGTCATTGCTTCCCAAATTTTTCCTGGTAATAATTCCCGGAATGCCACAGGGATCAATCTTTGCATGAAAACATGGCAATCATGGCTTTTCATACCAAACAATCTGTGTTTCCTCATGTCCACACATCTACCCATTTGAACAGTAGCCATCTGGAAACCTTAATGATCGTAGCCATTCGCACAATAATTGCCTTTGGGGTTTATCTAAACAATAACATGCCTTTGGAAACTTACCAGTAAGTACAGATTGCTCGAGTTCTGGTCGACGACAAATTTCCTTCATGTCTGCTCTAGCTTTTGCATTATCCTTGGTTTTCCCTTCAATGTTCATGATAGTGTTGAACAGATTTTCAAACACATTTTTTTCTATGTGCATGACATCAAGGTTATGACGGATAAGAAGTGAACTCCAGTATGGCAAATCCCAGAAGATGCTTCGCTTTTTCCACCCGCTATTCCTGCCAATTCTTATATTTACCTCATCTGCACCTAACTCTGTAACTTTCATAAGCCCCAGATCTTCAATTTCTTGTAATATTTCAGCTCCTGACTTCACAGGTGGAGGGGGTTCAACAATAGTCGTGTTCTTTCTAAAGCATTGTCGATTTCTTCTCCAAGGGTGAGATTCTGGTAAGAATTTGCGATGACAATCAAACCAACATTGTTTACCTCCATTCTTTAGTGTAAATGCATTTGTGTTTTCCATGCAATGAGGACATGCCAATTTGCCAGCCGTACTCCACCCAGATAACATTCCAAATGCTGGAAAATCACTGATGGTCCAAAGCAAAGCAGCTCGCATTATGAAATTCTGATTGGTCGAAATATCGAATGTTTCAACCCCATATTCCCATAAATAATTAAGTTCGGCAATCAAAGGTTGCAGAAACACATCAATTTTATGTTTTGGATTAGTAGGGCCAGGAACAATAACACACAAAAACATATATTCATCTTTCATACACATTGACGGTGGTAGATTATATGGTGTCACAATGACAGGCCATGATGAATATTGTTGTCCTGATTGGCCAAACGGCTGGAACCCATCAGTACAAAGCCCCAATCTCACATTTCTCATATCAGCAGCAAACACAGGATGAATGTTATCAAAATGTTTCCACGCTTCAGAGTCTGACGGATGAGTCATTATACCATCATCATATTCATGCAAAGCATGCCATGTCATGTGTTCAGCTGTCGCCTTAGATGCATATAACCTTTGAAGGCGAGGAACAAGAGGGAAATAATACATCTTCTTGAAAGCCTTCTCTCTTTGTACTCTACCAGTCCCTTGACCCCGCCGTTGATATCTTGGAAGATTACAAAACTTGCATTCTTTGAATTCGGAGTCAACACCCCAGAATATCATACAATTATTACGATAGCAATCAATCTTTTCTACCGGTAGTCCTAATCCCCGAACTAATTTTTTTGTCCGATAAAAATTATCAACCATTGAATGGCCTTCAGGCAACATTTCCTTTGCTAACTGCACAAAATCATCGTAACACCTTTCTGAAAAATGGTGCTCCGCTTTCATGTGTAGTAATCGTGCAACAACAGACAGAACTGAATGATTCTTGCATCCAGGCCACAGTTCACTGTTAGCTGCACTTAGCATGTCAAACAATTGTTGTGCTGCAACGTTTGGCGATTCCTCCATATTATCCCAATCACATTGTACTCTACTCGCATCGATCACCATATCATTACATTGATTACCATACAGAAATTGATAAGGCTGAACTTCTAAACTTACCGGAATGGAGTGCCCTGACCCACTGGCAACTCGAGCTTCACCATGATGTATCCATTCGTAATAATTTTCCACGAACCCATTTTTGCACAAATGAAGTTTCATTGTATCGATGTCTAAGAAGGCTCGATTTCGACACTTCTTATGATTATATGGACACCTCAACTTATTACCATCCATAAAACTGGGATTACCAACTGCAAACTGTATAAACGCCTCTAATCCTTGCAGGAACTCTTGTCGTAATATCCCATTGACTCGAACCTCCAGTACATCCAATCTCGATTATTTCGCATTTTTTGACCTAATTAACAATGTGTTTATGAAGGGTGAATTATATGTAATTGCATTAGTCTAAAACATCCTTAAAACATGCCACTAATGTAATGTTCAATTTACGCTTATAACTAACTAAGGTTATTTCTATAATAAGGGTACCTATATATAAATGTAAAATCACTAAGTTCATTTATTCACTAAGTTCATTTATTACCTTTACCCTAATAAAGGTAAGGATACGATTCCACATATTGAATTTTTTTGCTAAAAATTCGGCAGCACTTCGGCACAACTCAATCAAATCTCAAATGTAAAAACACTTCAATAACCACTCCTATATCATACCAACATTCTCCAAAAGCAAAATGGCCACTACTAGGCCTCCAACCAAACCAAACGCATCATTCATTAAAAAAAAATTTAAGAATAATAACAACAATAATAAAAATAAAGCATTATTTCATAATAATATCCAAAATAACTAATTTAAATCATTTAAAACCCTTCAATCCATGAATAGCATTATTTTTTTCACATGCACAACAATATTTTGCTGTTATATATGAATACATTACAATCCGCTGTGCTCTCATGGACACATTTCAGAAACAGTGATTACCTTTAATTTAATTTCCAAGCTATTCAAACTGTAAAGAGCCTCCTTTACTGTAGTTATTTTTGAGTTTATAATGCTTTCACCTTCAAGGATAATCCAGTCCTTTGTTGGTATAACTTCACCTATCAAGTAAGGCTCGGACTGCAAATTGGAATTGCAAACAAATAATTAGTTGCCTTGGAGAAGCTGAGTCATAATAAGCTACACATTTTGAAGTATTCCAAATAGAAAGAGGAAGAGGAGCTTCAAAATGGAAACCTATATCTATATATATATATATATATATATATATATATATATATATATATATATATATAATGCAATTAGAGAATTTTCATGATCATGTTATTGAAGTACTTATTCGTCTTTGAAGTAATGAACTTGAATTCTGCTTTTCATTTCCTTTTTCCCTATATATATATATATATATATATATATATATATATATATATATATATATATATATAGTATTCAATATTATGGCCAGCACACTGCACATATGCATAGGCTGCATAATTCACAACTGCAGGCTAACTTTTCTCAAAGAGAAAGGAGAATATATTCTAGCCTGGTAAACAAGAAAAAGAGTAGTCTGTAAGAATGTACAGCTTGTCTGTAGTAGTGATGGCGTGGTGGAAAGGACTGTGATTTTGATAGAGAAACACGAGTGCTACAGTAACTTACTACAGGAACTCAGAAGCATCCGTGCTACAGTAACTTGATTCAAAATGTGATGAAAGGCTAAGATAGTTGATGGTGAAGATTAAAATGAAAAAAAATAGATGATTGTTTTTGGAAACAAACAAAACCCAATAGTTTTTGGAAACTAATAAAACCCAAATGTTATTAACACTTTCTTGATATTCCAAATCTCCCTTTCAAAATACACAAAGTCCCTTTATATAGGGAAACAAGAGATAGCCATAAACTCCCTTTGAATGTGTTGTTCAAAGACACAATTTCAAAGGACACCTAACTAGGTTGAAAACAATACATTCAAAGATACACCTAACTAGGTTGAAAACAACTTATTCAAAGGACACCTAACTAAGTTTGAAATAACTCATTCAAAGGCACAATTCAAAGAACACCTAACTAAGTTTGAAAACAACACAAATGAGCTGGAATTCATAGTCAATGATCAACCAAGTGCTCCTTGATTATTGTCTTCAAAGATGATGGTTTGAAGGAACCCAAATGGCCCTAAAAGGAGCTGTAGCTTCAGATTGAACATGTCACTCCCACCAAGCCCATCTTCACTTGGACTGTCTTCATTAACTTCACTAATGGAATCAAGACCAAGGCCCATGTCTAGGACAGCTTGTAAGGCTAGGCTAGATGGACCTCCATCATTCTCCCCTTCTTGAAAAGTTTCAACTTGGTCAGAAGTTGACATGGTGTCTTCCTTATATTTGGCTAAGTCACTTACATTGAAGTGTTGGAAATCTTGTAAGACGGAGGCAGCTCTACCTTGTAAGCATTCTGGTTTACCTTCTTGATGATCTTGTAAGGATCCTCGGCTTTGGGCATAAGTTTATTCTTTCTTTTAGAAGGGAATCGTTCCTTCCTTAAGTGAACCCACACTAAGTCACCTTCTTTAAATTCCACAACAGGTTTTAGCTTGGCTTGCATCTTGTAGGCTTCGTTCTTCTTCTCAATATGTGCTTTTGCTCTAGCATGGAGTTTGACAATTGCAGTAGCTCTGTCCTCGGCCTTTAAGTTAGAGGGGATACTAGAGTGTGCGTTGCTCAAATCAAGAGGAACAAGTGGATTAGCTCCATAAACTAATTCAAAAGGAGTAAAATTAGTGGTCTTACTCTTCGAACTGTTGTAAGCAAATTCAGCATGAGCCAATAAAGAATCCCAATTCTTTACTTTCCCCTTTAGCAAACTTCGCAAAATGTTGCCTAAGCTTCGATTGACCACTTCTGTTTGTCCATCTGTTTGAGGATGAAAAGCCGTACTGAACTTCAAGGTAGTTCCTAACCTTGCCCACAAATGCCTCCAAAAATGACTCAAAAACTTTACATCCCTATCACTTACTATGCTCCTAGGAATTCCATGGAGTTTTACAACATTTTCAAAGTACAAATTCAGAATATGAGATGCATCATTAATTTTGTTACAAGCAATAAAATGAGCCATTTTTGAGAATCTATCTACTACAACCATAATGGAATCATTATTTCGTCTTGTTCTCAGCAAGCCAACAATGAAATCAATACTTACATCTTCCCATGGTGAGCTTGGAATCGGCAAAGGCATGTATGGTCCGTGAGCTTGTAAGGTCATCTTGGATTGCTTACAAGTATTACAACCCTCAACAAGTCTTGAAATCTCTTTCCACATCTTTGGCCAATAGAAATTTTTGCTTGCCAATTCATAGGTTTTGTCTCTTCCAAAGTGACCGGCTAGGCCTCCACCATGGACTTCCTTAAGAATTGCTTCCCTTAAAGAGCTTTGAGGAACACAAACAGCATCAAGCTTGAAAAGATAACCATCATGAATAGTGAAGTCCCTAAATGCACCATCTTTCCTAACTCTCTCCCAAATTTGACCGAAATCCCCATCACTCTCATACAAGGTCTTAATATTCTCAAATCCTATTACATGAGCATGCATGGTACTAAGAACCTCATATCTCCTAGACAATGCATCAGCCACTCTATTACTTGGACCATCCCTATACTTCACTACAAAATCAAAGGATTGCATGTATTCAACCCAAGATGCATGTCTCTTGCTTAACTTAGCTTGACTTTGTATGTATTTGAGGGCTTGATGGTCAATAAATAAGATGAAAGAGTTAGCCAACAAATATGCACTCCAATGTCTTAGAGCACGAATCAAGGCATAGAACTCAAGATCATAGGCAGAATATTTTCTCCTACACTCATTCAATTTTTCACTAAAAAATGCAATAGGTTTGCCTTCTTGACTCAAAACAGCCCCTATCCCAACCCCACTAGCATCACACTCCAATTCAAAAGGTAAGTTGAAATTAGGCAAGGCCAAAACAGGAGCTTTTGTCATTGCATTCTTTAAAGTGTTAAAAGCAAGGGTGGCTTGAGGTGTCCATTTAAACACCCCTTTTTTCATGCAGTCTATTATAGGACTTGTTATAGTACTAAAACCTTTAATGAATCTCCTATAAAAAGAACAAAACCCATGAAAACTCCTTACTTGAAACAGATTGTTTGGAATAGGCCAATCAACAATGGCCTTGACCTTTTCAGAATCCATACTTATACCATCTTTAGATACAACATACCCTAAAAAACCAATGGTGCTATCACAAAAATGACACTTCTCTACATTAGCATACAATGATTCACGGTCCAAAACCTCAAAAACAAGTCTCAAATGCATATAATGCTCATGTAAACTAGTACTAAAGATCAGAATATCATCAAAGTATATCACCACAAATTTGTTAAGAAAAGGTTTGAGTACCTCATTCATGAGTCGCATAAAGGTGGAAGGTGAATTAGAGAGTCCCATAGGCATGACCAACCATTCATACAGCCCCTCATTGGTCTTGAAGGCTGTCTTCCACTCATCACCTTCTCTAACACGAATTTGGTAGAATCCATTTGCAAGATCAATCCTTGAGAAAATTGAAGCTCCATGCAATCGATCAAGCATATCATCAAGCCTTGGAATAGGAAACCTGTACTTGATCGTTATCTTGTTAACAGCCCTTGAATCTATCACCATTCTCCACTTGCCATTCTTTTTAGGAACAACAAAGGCTGGCACAACACAAGGAGAAACACTCTCCCTTATAAAGCCTCTCTTTAACAATTCATCAACTTGCTTTTGTAATTCATCACTCTCTTTAGGACTCATTCTATAGGAGTGCTTATGAGGAATATGAGCTCCCGGAACAAAACTGATCTCATGTTGTATTGATCTTAGAGGGGGCAAACCGATAGGTAAAGTGTTCGGGAAAACTCTCTCAAACTCTCTAATAAGAAATTGTACCTCTTTTGGAATCACATGATTCTGTTTAGGCTCATCCTCCACATCAATTGGAACATAGCTAGGCAGCCCTTCCATGATCTCACTCTTCTCATCATTGGATAACAATCCAACCATTCCAACTTCTCTTTTCTTCTTTCGCTTCTCGGGTAGTAACGGTGTGAGCAAGATGGTGTTACCCTCATGGAAAAAGGTGTAAGTATTGGCCTTTCCTTGGTGTTGCACATCCTTATCATACAACCAAGGTCTCCCAAGAAGCAAGTGACAAGCTGTCATTGGGATAACATGGCAGCTCACCTCATCCACGTATTGCCCAATTGCAAAAGGAACTAGACACTTCTTAGTGACTTTAATTTCATGCTCAGAATTCAGCCAAGCCAACCTATAAGGGTTGTCAATTGGCTCAGTTTTCAGTCCCAACTTCGCAACCATTTCATTGGATACAACATTCTCACATGCACCACTATCAATAATAACTTCACACAATTTATTTTTTGTCAAACACCTAGTGTGAAATAAGGATTTCCTCCTCCAATCCTCCTCATTCTTTTCAATATTCAAAATACGCATCATCACTAAACACTCCCCATCTTCCATTGCATCACAAACTAGCATATCTCCCTAATCAACATTCAATTCACTATTTACTGCAACAGAATCAGCATGGTATATTTCTTCCTCAATCTCCTCTATCTCTCTAAGGGTCATTACTTTCCTTGAAGGACATTCAGATTGGAAGTGTCCATACCCTTGGCATTTGAAACATTTCAAAGCATTCTTAGAGGTACTTTTGGATGGTGGGACAGATTGGGTATTTCTTGGTGTGTTGGAAGTGTTTTTAAGAGGGGGTTTTGGTGAAGGTGTGTATGTGGTCTTGATAGGGGCAGCATTGGGGCTACTAGAGCTGGGTTTGTAGTTATAAGGTCTGATATTGGTTTTGTTTTGGTGTGAATGCTTCAAACTTGTCTCACTTCTTAGTGCTAATCTCTTCAATTCAATAAGAGATTCATAAGGATAGAAGCTTACCATGTCTTGGATGTCGAATCGCAAGCCTTGGAGAAAACGCCCCATGATCAGCTCCTCGGTCTCCTCGACCTCACACTTCAATAAGAATTCCTCAAATTCCATGGTGTATTGTTCCACGGTTTTAGTATCTTGTTTGAGGCTCAACATTTTCTCAATCATTTTCTGTCTATAATGGGGTGGCAAGAACACCGCATCCATCTCTTCTTTCATCCTATCCCATTGAGTAATTTGAGGCCTCCCTTCCCTCATCCTTCGTTTTTGCAAATTATCCCACCAAAGGGCAGCATATCCCTTCAACTTCATAACAGCAAGCTTCATTCTTTTGTCTTCGGACACCTCCCTCAGTTCAAAGGATCTCTCCATTGAGTATATCCATTCAAGATAGGCATCAGCGTCGATCTTACCATGAAATTCAGGTAATTCGATTTTATAGTTGAAAGATTCTTCTTGTCTTTCAACACGGATGGGTGGTGGCAAACGCCTTGCCCCTTGGCCAAATCCTCCATGAAACAATCCTCTCCCTCTCCCTCTAAAACCTCCACGTCCCAACACAAGGTGTTGGTCCTCTCCATTGAAATCTTCATTAGTCAGTTCCTCTTCATGAGGACTTTGGGTATTTGGGGGAGTATTTTGGATGAGTGTTTCTAAGGCTTCATTCTTGGCCTTAAGAACTTCCATTTCCAACCTCATTTTTTCAATTGCTGAGGCTAGATCTTGATCTTCTAACATGACTTGTTTGTCTTTGTTAAGAGATGCTTGTTGGTTATTAAGCATAACTTGAAAACAAATGAAAGTGAAAGAAGGTAAGATTGTTGGCTCTGATACCAACTGATGGCGTGGTGGAAAGGACTGTGATTTTGATAGAGAAACACGAGTGCTACAGTAACTTACTACAGGAACTCAGAAGCATCCGTGCTACAGTAACTTGATTCAAAATGTGATGAAAGGCTAAGATAGTTGATGGTGAAGATTAAAATGAAAAAAAATAGATGATTGTTTTTGGAAACAAACAAAACCCAATAGTTTTTGGAAACTAATAAAACCCAAATGTTATTAACACTTTCTTGATATTCCAAATCTCCCTTTCAAAATACACAAAGTCCCTTTATATAGGGAAACAAGAGATAGCCATAAACTCCCTTTGAATGTGTTATTCAAAGACACAATTTCAAAGGACACCTAACTAGGTTGAAAACAATACATTCAAAGATACACCTAACTAGGTTGAAAACAACTTATTCAAAGGACACCTAACTAAGTTTGAAATAACTCATTCAAAGGCACAATTCAAAGAACACCTAACTAAGTTTGAAAACAACACAAATGAGCTGGAATTCATAGTCAATGATCAACCAAGTGCTCCTTGATTATTGTCTTCAAAGATGATGGTTTGAAGGAACCCAAATGGCCCTAAAAGGAGCTGTAGCTTCAGATTGAACATGTCACTCCCACCAAGCCCATCTTCACTTGGACTGTCTTCATTAACTTCACTAATGGAATCAAGACCAAGGCCCATGTCTAGGACAGCTTGTAAGGCTAGGCTAGATGGACCTCCATCAAGTAGCATACAATTCTCTCTACAAAAACTGAAATCATCTTCTTTTATAGTTGTGAAAAGGCATCGAATTAGTTGGCACTTTAGTCTTTTGAAATTCACCTGCAAAAATTTCACAATCTTGACACGACCAATTCCCCTTATAGAGACTAATGCTCCAACAGCTAGATGCTCAACCTGCAGAGCACTAAAACCAAATTTAGTTTGAAGAAGCATATAACTTTAAGTTTTGATCTAAAAATTTCAAAGAGCCTTACATTTTCTATGTAACACCCCTTCCCGGTCCACCCGTTAACCCGAATGAACCGAGTCGAGGCGTTATAAACTGGTTGACTAAATGTTCTGACATGCTGATGTCATAATGGTTACTGACTATTTTATAATACAGAAGTTGTTTACATTAATAATGTAATGAATATATACATAACATGATACTAGTTTACAAAATGAAATGGGCCCAACTGTGTGCCCTGTACATGCCATGAAAGGAATATAAAAAGATACACATCAAAATGAGAAGCTACCCTGAAGACTGTGTCTTCTACAGATGAACTGTTGCAGTTGTAAGCTGACGCTCTCTAGACCAGTCTCAAAAACCTGCGAGTTAAACAGGTAACTCGCTGAGCTATACAAGCCCAGTGGATATCTCAACATAGAAAGAAGTAATTAAGCACATACACGTATAGCAAGAACCATGTAAACACATATGGCACAAACAATCACCCGTATTATGATAATGTCATTTTACCTTGATGATCTTTCTTTCTATATATGATACTGTATGAGTCATGTAATGTTATGTCAAGATATCGGTATGGCTCCATAAGGTTATAGTGAAACCGTAGTGATAAGTGTAATAAACTGTATGAATACTGTATGCTTGGCTGCTATGGCCTGTATAATCATATCCACTCAACGGCCTGTAGCCGGAGTTCCAAACTGTATGGGGCGCAGATCTGCTATTCTATGTCGCGACATAGCCTTATCTACCTGGTTTCTACCTAACCTCAATGGAGCTTCTTATGTACATGTCAATAATATAACACCATAACACATAAATGGTTGCATAACTTCATAGTTCATCATGTTGATTTGATTTCACATCATATGAATGCTTGTATGTTGTTTTAAGCCATGTTCTTATGTTGTCTTTTTGTTGTAAAATGATTGGATGCTTGCATGTTGAGCAAAGGAATGTAATTACATAGCAAATGAAAGGCAAAAGAGTGTCACAGCATAAGTCGCGAGCGCGCCTTGCAACATCGCGAGCGCAAGAATCGCGACTGAGAGTCAGAGGGTTTCTGGCTCAAGTCGCGACCGCGTATGTGAAAGTCGCGAGCACGACTTGTGCATCCTGAGAGTCAGTGTGTTTCTGGCTGAAGTCGCGACCGCGCAACACAAGTCGCGAGCGCGAGATGAAGTCGCGAGCGCGCTTGTGTGATTCGCGAGCGCGAGATGCGCACACTGAGAGTCAGAGAGCTTCTGGCCAAAATCGCTACCGCGTATGTGATCCTCGCGAGCGCGAGTTGTGCAATTGAGAGTCAGAGAGCTACCTGACTCAAGTCGCGAGCGCGCAATGGGAAGTCGCGAGCGCGACGTGTTTTCCAGCATGCGCGAGCGCGCGACGTGATTCTGTGCAGTCTGTATTCTTTTGGCCATAACTCTCAATAGCTAACTCCAAATTGAGTGATTCAAAAATGCGTGTAAAGCTAACACAAAAAGGAACAAATAACTCTTCTATGACAATTCCTAATTCCATCATTAAATGGGTTCAAAATCAAGATGAAGTTGCTAGTAAAATTTCCAGCAAACTCTGTTTCCACTTCATATAGTCATCCCCTGTTTTCACATCATATCCAATCTTCTCACTCAACAATAAGCAACATATCATCTCACTAGCAACACACCACACAATTTACATGCAAAGAAACTAGTAAACAACATGAGATATCAAACCTTGACGTCAAAAGCTTGAACTCTGTTTTAGCTTCTCTTTTCTGCAACTTTTGAACTTTCTTCTCCTATACACAAGAATTCTCATAACTCATCTCCAATATAACTAAATGAAATAGGAAATAACATCACACTTCAAGGAATTCTACTTACTTGAAGTTGACTTAATGCTTAACTATGTTGACAATTGAAAGAAAATGGGCGGGACAAGTAAGAAGAGAAGGAGAAACGGGAAAATGGGAAAGTGAGTTGATAAGAACGGGTAGTCTCTAGATGAAATGACTTGGCTGTGTAAACTCTCTACTTGGTACCTCAAGTGTACAAAGGCTACAACTTAATACCCAAGCTATATATTTTAATGCAAACAAGTCCTAACCTTTATTTGCACATAAGTCCACTTCTAATCTCTTTCTACCCCAACCGGGTTTGGTTCAACCCAACTCAACTCAACTCACTAGGATGTTACATTCTATGATAACCAAACACCATATCTGGCTGCAAAAGATGCTTCAGTTCCTGAGCTGCTAATAAGGTCCAACACAAAATGCACAAAATGCACAAGCTGCCATAATTAGCAATTTACTAATGCAATAATAGAGCTTAATGATCAATTATTTAATAATTGCTAGTTAATTTTCAGTACTTATGTAATAGAACTTATCTTTCTTAATTAATTTCTTTCTATTTCTCTACCTTAATCAATTTCTAGGTTTTTATCATCATTAGCAGTATTGTACTTATGATGATGGTCATGAACATGTAGTAGTGCTTTTCTAACTTATGGATTGGATCTACTACAATTAGGATTGAAAGGATGGGAGGGAGGGATTTTATATATACACACAAACACACTCTTTTGAGATGCTATTTTATGTAAGACCAACATGATTTAAAAGAAAAAAAAAATTAAACAGAAAGAACTAAAAATATATTAATTAGGAAGCAATTTACGTTGAATATAAATAATATTAATGTCCGTTTTGCACAATTCATATATTTCCCCACATTCATACATTTACGTAAATTAAAAATATATAATTGATAATAAAAAAATTTTTAATAAAAAAATTACTGCCATCTCTTTTTTATTTTCTTTAAGAATAGCTGCTAGGAGGCCTTTAAATTTGTATTGTAAAGCTTTGGTGACATAATTTCCAATTCAAATGGGCTCAAATTGCAAACATATCTTTGTTCATCTTATCATTAATTTTGATTGAACAATAGACAAATACAGGCTCATCCAATTTAAATTGCTATGCATTATTGTTTCTATGAAATAGACTATTCTTAAATTGTTATGGAAACAGTTTTAACAGGTACATAAAAGGTTATTGCCTTATAGGGACAGTTATCAATTATAGAATAAGAGGTAACCTAATAAAGCGACATGGCAAAATATAAGGAACAACTAAACAATTAGAAAAAAAAAGTGTTGAAATATGAAAGAAACAAACAATTACGAAGAAAAATATGAGCAATGTAGCTGGAAATCATTAGCTCAATGAGAATTGATTATGATGCTCAACAGACTAGTTTCAATGAAACAATAAGATGCAATAAACTAAATAATGTTACAAATATACAAATAATTATGCCCAAATACAAATAAATCGCAAAAAAAAAAAATTCAAAAAATTTTAAAACACAAATCGCAAAATACCTCAAGAAGACGGGTGGAGTGATCGGAGGGGCTGGAGCAGCGTCACGAGGGGCTGCAGTGGCGTCAGGCGGGCTGCAGCGGCGTCAGGAGCGGCTGGAGCGGCCTGCAAACAGAGGAGAGGAGAGGAGGAGGAGAAGAAAGAAAGAAGAAGAAAGAAGAAGGAGGGCGTTTAAAGCCCTAAAATTTGCGACCGACAGTCGGTCGCAAATTCTATTAATATCGGTCACAATTTTTTACCCTGCGATGTCGTTTTACTTTCGTGTCATTATTGCGATCGATTTGCGACTACCACAGTCGGTCGCAATAATTCGGTCTCAAATATGTCGCATATCGGTCGCAAAATTTATTCCTAATTTTGAACCGCGAAATTTTGCGACGGAATAACCCTGAGTCGCAAATCGGTCGCAAAATCGGTCGCAAATCCGTCACATAGTAGTCGCAAACTGAGAAACAAAATCACGGGAATTGTTACCGCTAAAATTTGCGACTGTTTGTTCTTGTGTAGCAAATCAGTCGCAAACTTGAGACCGATACTTGTCGGTCGCAAATTTCGGTCGCAAATTAGCGTTTTTTTTGTAGTGTTACTTCTTTTCAACATTATACAGAAGTAGAGAAAATTTATTTTAATACAATGGTCATTTATTTTAACTGCTTATTTTCCTATTATCCTTCGAGTCAAGTTGATGGCGTTGAGCAACCAATCACAAATCTGTCACGAACGCATGGCATAGATTTCGCATTTAAACTAAGCACCACGCGTTGATCCCGAAATTTTATTTTTATCATTATTATACCCTCTTTTTTTTTTATTATTGTGCTCTAACTTTTGCCTAGGCCGCCCTTTCGGGTTTTCAACCTAGCAAGCTTATTTCTTGCCTAAGCCGCCCTTTCGGGTTTTCAACTTAGCTGATTTTTTTTTTAATCGAAATCATCATTTCAGGCATAAAATCTTTTCATTTGGTCCTGGTTGATAATCCAGTTGACAGGCTTCCCTTCCATGGTGATTAATTCAGCGGCGCCTTTTGCTAATAGCTTCTGAACTCTGAACGGTCCATGCCAGTTGGGTTTAAATTTCCCACTAGGATGATTCTGGGCTTCGTGATCCAATAATCTGATCAATACCAAATCTTCGTTCTTTAAAGCCCTCTGATGTACCCGTTTGTTCTAGAAATGAGCAATCCTTCTTTTTCTCATCTGATCCTGGAATCGAGCATTCAGTCTTCTTCCATCTAAGAGCGCCAAATCTTCATACCTCTTCTTGACCCATTCTTCCTCGGTCAGACCAGCTTCTACCAAAACCCTGAGAGACTTCTTTTCGAGCTCTATCGGTAACACTGCCTCCATTCCATATACAAGTTCAAAAGGAGAGGCTCCGTTCACTGATTTGAAGGTAGTGCGATGCCCCCAGAGCGCGAAAGGAAGTTTCTCGGCCCAGCTTCTGTCCTTTCACACATCTTTGACAGGATTCTTTTAATCTCCTTATTTGCGGCTTCTACTGCACCATTAGCCTAAGGGCGATAAGGAGAAGAATGGTGATGCTCAACCTTATATCTATAAAGCAACTGACCAACATCTGCTTGAAAATGAGAGCCATTATCTGTAACTATGTGATAGGGAACACCATAGCGACAGAAAATGTTATGTTCAATGAATCTAGCCACATGCTTGGCGGTTAAAGTTTTGTAAGATTGAGCCTCGATCCATCTAGAGAAGTAGTCAACTGCAACCAATATATACTGATGGTCGTTCGATGCTGCTGGCGTGATTTTACCAATAACATCTATGCCCCATGCAGAAAAAGGCCAAGAAGGAGTTGTAGGATGGAGTTCAACAGCAGGTAAGTGGCTTTTATTGTCATGATATTGGCAAGCTTTGCAATGACGCACATACTGAACACAGTCACCTTCCATCTGCATCCAGCAATAACCTTGCCTCATGATTTTTCTTGCTAGGCTCATGCTGCTTAAATGAGTACCACAAACTCCTTCATGGACTTTCCTCATTATGTCTTCTCCTTCCTTTTTACTCACGCATCTTAGTAGCATCCCGTCCCAAGCTCTTCTATAGAGTTCACCATCGGCCAGGACATAATTCAGAGCCATTTTTCTGAGAACTGTACGGTCTTCTTTCATCGCATCGTCAGAAAAAGTACCGTCTTTCATATACTGCAGTATATCCGTAAACCATGGTTCTTCCTCCGACTGCACCTGGTTCACAAAATGTTCTTGATAGCACGGGATATTAGTTGCGGTAATGATAAATGGCTTCTTCGGAACTTTATTTAAATCCTGCCAAGCTGATGCTAAGTTTGCCAAGGCATCTGGAATTTTGTTATAGGTTCTTCCTATGTGAGTGAAAGCGATCTTGTCAAATAGTGCTGCTTCTTCAACAAGTACTCGACATAGGGCTTCAATCTTTCTTCTTCTACTTTCCATCTCTCATTAGCATGTTCAATAACCAATAACAAATCTCCTATTACCTCGACCTCCTTAGCACCAGATGCAAGAAGAGCTTCCATTCCCATGATGCATGCTTCATATTCAGCCATATTGTTAGTGACCGGGAACAACAATCTCTTGCACATTGTGGTGACCTCGCCATTAGGTGCTTCAATTACAATACCTACTCCGGCTCCATTTCTGTTGGCTGATCCATCAAAGTACAACTTCCAAGCCCCTGTCTTGACACACAGCAAGTGTTCGTCTGGAAACTCCAATTCCCATGGTTCGTCATCTGTAATTGGATTTTCAGCTAGGAACTCTGCCACAACCCAACCTTTGACCGTTTTCTTCGTTACAAACTCTGCATCCACGCTAGACATCTGAATTAACCACTTAGGCAGCTGTCCTTCTAGAGTAGGTGTTCTCTGCAAATACTTCAGAGGATCAATTTTGGAAACGAAAGTGACCCTGAAGGAATCAAAGTAAGGCCTCAACTTCTTTATCGACCACACTACCGCCATACATGTTTTCTCTACCATGTTGTACTTCTCTTCAATAGGCTATAGCTTCTTGCTAATGTAGTAAATGGCCTTTTCTACTCCAGTGGCGTCCGGCTGTACCAACATTGCCCCCGCTCCTGCATCCTTTATAAATAAATACAGGATCAGAAGTTCTCCCGGTCTAGGCAAACTCAGCACTGGTGGATTCATCAAATACTTCTTTATGTGATCAAAGGCTTTTTGGCAGTCCTCATTCCATTTAACCGGCTAATTCTTCTTAAGTAGCTTGAAAATTGGAGCACAAGTGATGGATAACCTCGAAATAAACCTGCTGATGTACTGAATTTTACCCAAGAAGCTTCTCACCTGACGTTCTGTTCTTGGCGAGTCCATATCCTGAATGGCTTTTATTTTGTCGGGGTCAACCTCAATCCCATTAGGTCCGACAACAAAACCTAACAATTTCCCTTTCGTTACTCCGAATACGCACTTCTTGGGATTGAGTCTTAGATTGTACTGCTTGACCCGTGCAAAGAACTTCTCCAGCATTTCTGCGTGCTCTTCCTGTGTTCTTGTCATGATCACCATGTCATCTACATATACTTCCAATCCTTTATGGATCATATCATGAAATAATGTTGTAGCCATTCTCTGATATGTTGCCCCGGTGTTCTTCAGTCCAAATGGCATCACTCTATAGCAGAAGGTTCCAAAGTCCGTGGTGAAGGCAGTCTTGTGCTTGTCCACTAAGGCCATCAGTATTTGGTTGTATCCGGAAAATTCGTCCATTATAGAATAACATTCCATTCCGGCAGCACTGTCAATCAAAACATCTATGTGCAGAAGTGGAAAGTCATCCTTAGGCGAGGCTTTGTTCAAGTTCCTATAGTCGACACAGACCCTTATCTTCCCATCTTTCTTCAGCACATGGACTATATTGGCCAACCATTCCGGATAGTGTACCACTTCTAAGAATCCTGCCTCCAACTGCTTCTAGACCTCAGCTTTGATCTTATCTTGCCATTCTGGTCTGACCTGTCTCCTTTTCTGTTTTACCGGCTTAATACCTGAATCAGTAGGAATGAAGTGCTCTGCTATTGATCTGTCGACTCCTGGCATGTCAGCATATCTTCAGGCAAATACCTCTGAATTTCTTCTAATGCACTCTTGAAGATTCTGTCTAAGTTCAGGTTTGAAGTCTGATCCGATTTCGATTAATTTAGGATCTTCAGTGGTGTTTAAGTTAAATGCAAAATGATGCAATGCATTTATGTCAAATATGCGCGTGGTATAATCAATGCCATGAACGTGACAATTAGGAAAACAAGAAAACAAATAGTTAAAGTTCACTTCCATTGATTGAAATAACAAAGTAAAACCATCCATATTGTTCTCAAAACAAACATCAGAAAAACAAAATACAGGATTAATTACCTACTCAATACATTCATCACAAGTGTTCTTTATTACCTGAAGTACTTAATCTGCATCTGCATCCTCTTCCTCTTCCGGGGTAGCTTCTGCTTTCTCCTCTTCAAGCTTCATCTTCAGCACCTTCCTCTCTGCCTCTTCGGCGTCTTCAGCAGCTAATACCGACTGGAGGATCCGTGCCTTGGCTTTATGCTCTTGCATCATCTTGGAAGCTTCATCCCCAATCCCCAAAAAGTCTTCAAACTCGGATATCTTCTTCGACCATTCAGATTCAGTGCTTGCTTGCGTCATACCCAATATGAACTCTATTCCTTCCACCAGCTATTCCAAGGCAGGTTCAAGAGACTTGATCAGTTTCTCTTCAAAGTCTGTCATGAATATTTCCAGGCCGGGGTAGGTCTTCCCCCTACTCTGAAATTCTCCTGCAGCTTGTGGGACAAAGAAAATATGATTCAGATTTGGCCCTCTAACCGGAGACTGGATCTCATACTTCTCCTTCTTTCTGTTTTCCGAATATCCCAGCCTGCGTCTATCTTGTTGTCCATATGCCGATGAGAGAGGTTCAAACCTTCCTTGCAGCTCTCGGCCTAACCCTCTGCCATACTACCACTGTATCTTTTTCATCATCTTCCTCGAAAAAGGACTCATTCTATTTACTGCACTCTTGCTCTCATTAGTGGGCTCATCAATCACTACCACTTGGAAACCAGACAACGGCATTGCCACCTCTAAGCCTTCTATAGTTGCCACATTCAGGTCTTCTTGCGCGTTAACGGTCACCACATCCGTACCCCATGGAATCTTTACTTTTCTGTGCAGGGTAGACGGAATTGCACCTAGAGGATGGAGCCACGACCTCCCTAACAACAGAGCATAGTTGGCTAAGATATCAAGAACAACCACATCTACCCAACTCTCTACAGCACCCGTGGAGATCTTCGCTCTAAAAGTTCCTTTTGCGTTTCGCATAGTGTTGTCATAGGCTTTGACCACCATGTTTGATGGTTCAAGTTCCGACTCCTCAATTTTGAACTTGGATAGCATCTTCAACTAGCACACACACAGGGCTGATCCGTTATCCACCATTACATTCCGGGTGTCACGCCCATTAACGGCAATATGGATGTATAAAGGCTTGAAGTGGTTTCTTCCTTCTGGTGGGAGGTCCAAATCAAAGAAAGTGATTTCGCCAATTCTGCGTTGCAGCACATTGATCATGTCTACACTCTGGATCCGAGCAGGCACTCTGACAAAAGTCATGGCTTCCAGTAAAGACTCCCTATGCTCTTTGGATGCTATCAGCAAATCCCATAACGAAATATCTGCTCTTGTCCTTTGCAATTGGCTCAATACTGACCTGGCAGTTACGCCGCTGGGTGCTCGATTTTGACTGCTCTCACCTACTTCGACAGTCTTCTTCTGCACTTTCACTACTTCCTCTTCCTTCTTCTTTTCTATTGGCTCTTCTCCGCCCTTTTCTATCGTCTTCTTTTTCATTCCATCAGCAGCAATCTCTTTTCCCTTAGCCTGCACATTTCTATCGGGATTGTATACTCGCCCACTCCGGGTTAAGCTCTGGACGCCTACCTCATTCACCTCCTCTTCGCTGCTATAATACCATTGCTCTTCTCGATCCACCAAACTTTTCTAGATTGCGAGCTGGATCTGCTCGTCTTCATCTTCTGGTACCTCGCCCACTTTCACAGTAATGCTCTTCTCAATCTCTATTTTCACGGCCATCTTTCCTTCTTCATCGCTGCTACAGTCGTCCCATATGTTTAACATTACACACATTCATTCTTCCCATTCAGCCTCTGCCAACACAACTTCTTCCGGCAATCCACTTCCGATTGCATTGACTGATCCACCCGACTGAGACTTACGGGGCGGATAATTGTACTAGTATTGGGGGAGTGGATTGCTCTTGGTGCTGGGCTTGTTCCTCTCAGAAGGTTTGGTAATTTTTCCGCTGTCAATCAGATCTTGGATATCGTGCCTCAATTTGAAACATTCATCAGTCGAATGCCCCTTGCACTGATGGTAATCACAGTTCCGATCCATATACCTCCCACGCACAGGTTTAGTTGGATCGACCGGCAGCTTCGAAAGTACTCCATTCTTGATACATGACCTCAACACTGTACTCAAGGGCCTTCCCGGGTCAGTGAATTCTCTTCTCACTCTTTCATTGACTGCCCCCACTGTATTACTGCTTCCTGACTGATTCTGGTTGCTACTTCCGACATTTCTATCATTGTAGGAGGTCCGATAGTTGCCAAACCCTCTGTTCTTCTTCTTTTCCTCCTTATACAGCTCCTCTATGTTCAAACCAGCTCTTTGAACTAGAGCAAAATCGGTGAGGGGTTGGGTCAACATTCTCTCTTTAAAGAAGGGTAACAAGCTCCTACTGAAGATTCTGATTAGCTCTTGGTCCTTCGGCCTTGCCTGGACCCTGTATAGCTTTGTTCTCCACCTCCTATAATAATCAGAAAAGCTCTCATCTTTCCCTTGTCTCAGACTCTCCAAATCACGCAAACCAAATTCGTCACTCTCATCAGTTTTAAAGTGCTTGAGAAAAGCGGTCTACAGCTTGACCTAGTTCTTTTGAATCTCCTCATCTAGACCATCATACCATCTCCGATAGTCCTTATGGAGTGTTTGTGGGAATGCTCGTAAAACATCCTCCTCATTATACCGGTTCATTTGAGAGACCCGGAGGAATTCAGACAGATGAGAACGGGGGTCGTTATCTCCCTCGAACACAGTATGCTTGAATGTTTTAAATGAAGTGGAGCTGGTTGGGTGCAAAACATACTCGGTTATGTGAAAGTTGGTGACCGGGTCCTTTTCCTTCACTACAGACATTTTCTCAACCTTGTCTTTCAACTCAGCAAGTTGCTTGATTGCATCATTCTCTATCGAGACAGTGTTACCCACAAAGGTCTGATTATCTGAAGCCGGTTCTGGGATTTGTCTCTCTTCAACCATAGGTTGACTGCTTGATGCGGGAGGAGTTTGATTTTGTGTCCTATCCTGGGCGAGAGCAGCAGCCACTATCTGAGCAATAGTTCTTATCTCAGCTTGTGAAAATCCGAGCTCATTCTCCATATCATCCGCCATTTCCACTGGATCTGAATCAGAATCTGAATCCGATGAACTTGAATAACTCACAGAACTGACTGGAATAAACTCGGGGATTGGGGATATTCTAACTAGGCGTTGACCAGGGCGTCGGTTCCAAGCTCTCGAAGTAGTTTCCCGGGAAGGATCAATTCTGACAAAAAATGTCTGAGTTAAAGTAGGTCCTGTATGTATGCATGAGAAAATGAAAGCACATAGGATGAAAAATGCATTTCTAATGTGCTAAAGACCGGCATGGAAATAAGATCTCAATTTCGACGACTGGATCCAAAAATTCGATGTGAATAATATGGCAATGACTTATTTTGTATTTGAACATTTCGGGCATTATTTGTTGTCGATCGTTCCTTTTGGATTTACGATCGACTATTTTCTCTCATGTCCCTAACTTTTGCCTCGGAATGAAAGAATTTCCAAGCAAGATTTTTGTTATTTTTATTTTACTGTGTATTTTTTTTGTATCCTTACTTTTTGCCTCGGGACATATGGCCCCAAGCAGGATTTCATTTTATTTTATTACAAATTTTTGTAATCTCTCACTTATTTTCAAATAATGCGAGAAATGTAAAAATACAAAGGAACTGCAACCCCCTTATATCTCCCTTTTCTTTTGGGTATAAATTCACTATAAGTGATTGCATTATATTATTCAAAACGAATTTGAGGTCCAGTCTCAAGACCAAGGTCAAACGTCCATACCGGAAATTAGCTCTTATTGATGCATGGCTGAAAAAGAAAAATGTTACGTGGTGCATGAATGTCATAACATATGTACAGTTTATAACATACAGGGGAACGGGAGTTGGGAAATGTATGCCTTCCAACCTTATTTCTCCCACACACGGATTCCATTGGTATAAATTTCGACATCTGTTTCCTAGGAATTGGTCTAATCTCGACAACCAACAGGGGGTTTTGAGATTGACGATATCAACTCTCGGAAATGAATGCGGCACAACAACAGCAAATAGAACCGGGTATTTCCTTAAGGGAAGTAACTACGGTTTTATGACTATATGCATTGGCTTTAGTCTTATTAGGCTTACAAAGTCTGGGTTCCGCAAACAGGATTCGGGCTTTGTTGGGCCTACTCCTTTTGACGCACCATTAAGGTACTAGGCTTGCGGTTGGTAGTAATGTTAATTCTCGGATGGATGCACCTAAAACGTGAGGTTTAGGCTAGATCCACCGTTAAAGTTAACACCAGTACCGAAGGGTGATACGGGTAGAATGTGGTGAGAAAAGAGAAATGCGGTATGAATGCAAAAACCCTAGAAAGAAAAAGGAAAGCAAATAAACACATACGGACGATTAAAAATTTTCCATCGGCTTTCTATTCAATTTTATTCGGAAAATGTAGGCTTTTAGAGTCAATTCCTAATTGCAACCACTTATTTATTTATTAAAAACAACCGGGGATTAGTGGGTGCAAAATCTCTAGTGAAGTCGCCAAACTGTTTTCGCCCCTCCTTCCCTATTTTGGATTATGACGGAGAGTTGAGATCCTTTAAAACCCCGGAAAAGGACCTCGGAAAACTATATATATTTGTTTAGAATTTTTATTGAAAAATGGTGTTAAAACCTTTTAGGAACGCAGTGCCGATAAATCGGTCTTATAAATCATTTTTAGTCGCCACCCATTATTTCGGCAATGGGACCGTTTCTAATTTTAAAAATGACTCCATTTAACCCAATTTTTATTTAAGGCCAATTATTTTAAAAGACTGGTCAGGCGCACTAAGTGCGATTCTAGGTAAGGGAATTGGGTACGTCGGCCCGTTGGAAGCCGACGCCCGGAAAACCGGCCTCTTTTAACCTACAATTTCTAATTGATTTTTATTTTAGAAAAGCCCAATTATTTAATTAAACCCAACCCGATATAAATCGAACCGAGTTCCTATGTGGAAAATTAATTAACCATCCCAACTAGATTCATTCATTGCCTTCATCATAAATCATCATCACATTCATCATCCATCCATAGCAAATATAATTAAAAAGACCCGCTCTTGCCTTATGGTTAAAGGCGGGCCACAAACCGGGTTTAATAATGTAATTAAACAATAAATAATAAATCCTAAAATCTTATAATCATAGTAAATTAATTTGTTTGATTTGATTAGAACACAATTTGCCCCTTATTGGTCATTTTCCGAATTAAAATTAAACATTTATTTAATAACATGAAATTAAGATAAAAATAAGAAAAGTGTCCTGGAACCCTACAACAGTCACATCACGCAGCTGTTCTATGAAGAACAGTTGGGTGACGGAACTCCTAGTTGCGTGGCGCGACTGTTCGTGAGCTTATTAAAATTCCCAGTTTCATTAATTATTTATTTAAGATATAACATTAAACGAAAACATAAAAACGAAATAAAAAACTACTCCCATGAACAGTTCCGTCATGCAGGTGGTCCAAGCAAAGTCAAGGTCTTTTGGACATGAACAGTTGCGTCACGCAGGTAGTAGCTGCGTGACGCGACTGCTCTAGTCCGTAACTACCTTTCAAACTACTCTTTTTACGTGTTCTTTTTATTAACAGACGTTTAATATAGCTCAGAAATGCTCAACAATGGGCAAAATGTTGTTTAATCAACACCAAACTAACCAAATACTAAGAAAATGAGATCTTTCACAAATAAACAACTAAAAATGGAAAATGGAGGTTTAGATGATTACCTAACCCTCAGATTCGAGGATTGCATGCGTTTTGGATGATTTGGGGATACTGCTTCACAATCTCAGACGTGTTTTAGCACCAAGTTTTAGCAATAAAGTTTTTCTTTTCTTCCTTTTCTCTTTTTTTCTCTTTTTATGTCTCTTTTGTTTTCAAGTTTTCAATCTACCTTTCTAATGGCTTAATCCTCCTCAAGATTACTCACTTGAGTTCTTGGGGAAAACCCTAGCCGCAATCAAATGTCTCTGCTTAAAAATATCAAAATCTAGAGAAAATGAGAGAAAAGTCCCGTCTAAAAGTGAAAATGCTGTATTTATATGGGTAGGGCAACAGAACAAAGCTGCGTCACGCAGGTAGTAGCTACGTGACGGAGCCGAGAGCTGCGTGACGCAGCTTACTTTTCGTACAGTTGCCGCGTATCCATACAAACAGTGCAGACCGTTACACGGACGTGTGCCAGTGGTGTCAGCCTGGTTAGAGTTGCATGACGCAACTATGAGTGCCGTCACGTAGGTGATAGCTGCGTGACGCAACCCTAACGCGGGTCAGACCCTTTGGACCGGTTCGATTCGATTTTTGGTTTAAAAACACTTCTGGTTGACCGTGATTCTTTATTCCTTATCCTTATATCATCACCTGGTTAGGCGGGGGCATAAAATTACGCGTCAACAAATGGTTTTGTCATCATAAAAAAGGTGAGATTATTGGCTCAAGGGTCAACTTTATCTTGAGATTTTGATGATTAAGCAAAACAAATAAATTTAATATTCTTGTATGGGCTAAAATTATTTTATGTAGATTTTTTATATGAAAATTGCTAAAAAGACAAGTTCCTACAAATCCAGGATTCTTTGAAGACGATAAAGATTATTGAAGATTTTTTTAGTGGTTAGTATCGTAGGATATATTGTAGGATAGAGAAAATATTCTTTCATATGCACACAAATATTTTTCTCTCTCTCAAAATCATTATCGAAAATTGCCGTAAAAATAAAGGTCAAATCTTGTTCTTTTAATTTCACTTATCTAATGAAAAAGATTTTGGCTTAATTAGTTTTGGCAACAAATAATCAAGGATTTACAAAAGATTCACATATCTTTTTATTTTCAAAAATTACCTTAAAAAGAAAAGTCAAAACTTTGCTCTTTTAATTTCACTTACCTAAATGAAAAAGATTTTGGCTTAATTATTTTTGGCAACAAATAATCAAGTATTTGTAAAAGATTCTGTAATATCCTCAATTTTGTAGTTCTTTCTATTCTAGCTTTTTCGATGAATTCGGTTATCCGGATAAAAGGAAAACTTAGAATAATGGGAAACACTATATAGTGAGGATGTTAATATTCATTAAATGAAAAATTAATTGATCTTTACAAATCAATTTGAAAGCTTAAAGGAAATCAAAAATGAGTTAAAGAGGAATGACTTCTCGGTAAAGCATGATTTTACCCGAAAAGCCTGAAAAACGATAATTTCAGTATGACTTTTACTAAGTGGGGTTTAGAATATTAAATACACTTGGTTTATACCTAATAGGACTAAAGTAAAGTGATTAAAAAGATTAGAGTACCAAAGGATGAAGGGAAAACAAAAGGGAGGATTATAGTGCAATTTTCATTTAAAGGACATGGAAGGAATTTTTAATAAAGTTTATTATATAATTTTTATGAATAAGTGGAGAGAACCACGACACTTTCACCCATTATTGTAGGCCAAGCCGTTCAAGAAGAGAGGAGGAGGGTTTTGAGTCAAAACCAAGCAAAAAGGAGGTGAAAATCAAAGAATTTTCAAGTATTTCTTAAGAAAAGGTTATTTATCTTCACTTCCTCCTTCTTTTCTATGGATTAATTTTTGAATTCCATGAACTTTGAAGTGAGGTGCTTGCTTGTGTATTCTGATTTGGTGAAGATGAAGTGACTAGAAGTGATTTTAAGGTGATTTAAGATGGTTGAAAGTAGTTATGCATGAATTCAAGTCTAAGTTGCATAATTCACTAAGATGGATGATTTTGAGTTTGTTTTTGATATTCCATGAACTAGGGATTCTGCTATATCTTATATTATGATGTATTTAAGTAATAGAAGAGTTGGATTGCATGAATTTGTGCTGGAAGTGAGTTGAGAATGCTTAAGCAAATATATCATTCTTGAACTTGTCACAGTTGGGCTGCCTGAAATTCAGCTTCTGTAATTGACCTATTTGACTAAGCAAATGAACTTTAAAATTCATGAAATTTTATATGGAGATAGGCTGAGATGTTGGGTAGGTCACGTTAAAAGGGCAAGGCCATTGGATCAAAGGAAATGGAGTTATAATTAAATCAATGCAGGCTGCTCAGCATGAGAAAAATTGAAATGCAGATGTTATAATTATGTCATTTGAAAATGCAAATGAGCTTTAAAATTTTTGAAATTTTACAGGACAGTACCCTAAGATGTTGGGAACATGCTGTCAAAATTTCAGGACAATTGAATATGAGGAATTCAAGATATAGTCAACGGAATGCAAGCTACTCAAATGCTGAAATTCTGCATTTCATAAACATTGAAAGAATTTAGCATGCCATTGACTTCTATTATTTTCATTGTTATTATTATGTGTCTAGGATGTGGCTAAGTGTTGGATATGAAGTGTTTCATGCTTAAACTAAGATCATATGACACCTGGATAAGCATAGTGAAAATGAAAGAAAAAGCATGATACTACATTCTAATGCTTATTTTGCATTCCTAGAGAAGTGCATGTGTGTACATTGTGTAGTATGAAGTTAATGTGAGGAGAGGGTGATTACTAGAGGAAAAGGGCTAGGGGAGCCGTCTAGTTCAGGTTAGTGTTATTATTCATTTCCTACTTTTATTTAAACAAAATGAGATTGATTTTGCAAAATATTTTCAATGGATGTGCTTTATGAATTATACCTATATAAAAAATATATATATATATATATACATATTAGTGATTTCATAAGTTTTTAAAGAGGAAAAAGATTATTTTGAAAACATACGACCGAATGACATATGTAAATGAATTTTATGATTCTTATACCTTGAAAGAGGAGGATGTTGGCCAATTGATACTTGTAGTATGAGGGGTGGCCGTGATTGACTGTTTTTAGCAGTGGTTGTGAAATGAAATGTTATCCATTGTGATTTTGATATTATTACATAAATGGAATGGTTTAAAAGTCTTACAGCTGATATAGATATTGTTATTACCCCGCATATCATTTCATTTGTTAAAGTTGATATGACGATCGATTGAACATGGATATCATCACGAGATGATATATGATTGATATGAAATTCTCCCTCCATGTTGAGGTTGTAGATTGCTCCCTCTTCTGTTGAACTCATATCACAGATTGAGGTTGTAGATTGCTCTCTCTTCTGTTGAAATCATATCACAGATTGAGGTTGTAGATAGCAGGTCTAGATGTGCACATTAGACACTGATGGCCCTCGGAATTGACTCTATAAAAGCTGTAAAGACTATATTATGAATTGATGATTTACATGATATTGATTTGTTTTGTTTCTTATTTTTTTTACCATGGTGAATTTATGAATTGTCATTCCTTATTGTTTTTGTTAGTACACCACTAAGCCATATGCTTAGCGATAGTTGCTTTTGTACTATCGCAGGAAAAGGAAAGGAAAAAGAACCAGGAGAGGATCATTTTTATTTAATGTAGATAGTATGCTACTGATGTAGCTATTGTATATTTGACTCCGTTTGGAATATGTATGATGTATTAAACATTAACAGAACCTCTATGTATATTTGATCAGATACATATAAATTATGATTGTATGAATTTAAAGTAATTAATTTCTATTATGTATCTAATGTTTGAAAATGATTCCAGTATGTAATTAAGTCATCCATGGGCTAATGGGTTATGAAACCATTTTATGTTTTTAATAATATGTTAATACTATGTTTAAGAAAATATATATTGAGATTAATATCTAGTAAATTACAGACATTTCTTTCTAACAGGTGAACAAACCAAAAGAAGTTATACATTTAATAACTAAATTATTTTGCTACAAGATATAAAAATGAAGGAATCAAAAGGATTAAGTTCCTTGTAGTGTACTTAGTAAGCATTTATAAGAATTAAGTGCTTATTAATTATATTACGGGCGACATGCCATGTCTTACAGTAGGGTAAGGTGTGACAGATTCACATATCTTTTATTTTCGAAAATTGCCTTAAAGGAAAAGTCAAATCTTGCTTTTTAAATCCACTTACCTAAATAAAAAAGATTTTGACTTAAATATTTTTAGCAATAAATAAATGAGTATATAAAAGATTTTCGTGCATCTTTTCTCTTCGAAAAGTCAAAATACTCATTAAAATTAAAATTTTCAATAGGATCTTCATCCCTCTTATAAAAGACGTTTTTCTTCTTTTGAAAATGTGAGGTTTTTGCAAGAGTAAGAGTCCATTAATTAAAAGTTTTAGATCTCAAAGCTCTCTCTTCAAACCTCCTTATTTCTTTTCGTCTATTTGCTTCAAAAGATATTTTTCAAAGAGAAAAGAAAACTTAATTACAACATTTTCTAAAGAACAGTTCTGAACTTCATTTCTGTTTTCTGTTCTTCGAGTGCTTATAATTGCATTTCTCTCTATCTATATAGATTTTTGTAATCTGTTGTAGACTAGAGGTTTTTAAATGAAAAACTTTTGTGTAATAGCTTAGGTGAAAAGCCATGGTGTCATAGGTTATCAAGCGACCTTCTCCTTATGTGAGATTCTAATGTCTTGATGTGAGTTTCTGTTCTCTGCAAAAACAGAAAGGGTTGAGGTTGACTATAACCTTTGGAAAATCTAGTGGGACAAAAGTTGGATCTAGGTGTTGATCTATTTCCTTATAAAGTTGGTTTGTCTCTTACCCTTGAAAAGAGATAACATAGTGGAGGATCTCAAGATGAGTCTTGGGGAGTGGATGTAGGCGAGTTAGTGCCAAACCACTATAAATCTTTGTGTTTATCTTCTTTTATTTTTTGAAGTTCTGCTTGATTATATTTTATTTACACAACTATTTATCTTTTCAGAATTGGAAAGTTGATAATAAGTTTTTGTTTCTAAAAGTGAATAAGCTTTATCTCTGTAGAACATTAGAACTCTGGATTTCTGTATAAGTGATTATACCAAGTTTTAATTTGTCCTTCTACATTTAGTGTAAATCATAATATTAGTGATAATCAGTTTTCTAATATTGCTTAAAGCTTTGTGATGCAGTTCGAAAATGCAATCACTATTTTTCACATAATTTTTCTAAACTAGCAATAAGCTTTGTTAAGCAATTCTAAATGCAATAATTGATTCTTCACAGAGTCTTTCAAAATTTGCTTAAGCTTTGTGAATCAGTTCTAAACGTAATAACTATTCTTCATAGAGTCTTTCTGGACTTACAATAAGCTTTGTGAGAAGGTTCTAAACTTGATAACTAACTCTTACAAACACTTTCTAATTCCGCTGCAATAGAATTCTGATTTTATTTTTGAAAGTCAATTTTTTATAAAACTCAATTCACCCCTCCTCTTGGGATGTGCCATACATAAATGGGACATGCAGTGATGTTGACACATGCTCAGTTTTTACCTAAGGATGAAATGCATGCCTACTCCATTAATTCATAGGTATATTCATTAGCCTTGAAGCATAACCTCTCAAAAAAATAGGGTTAACTTTAGTGTTTCTTGGATTTGGTTCTAATTCGACAAAGGAACCTATTCTACCTTTGTAAAGCTGCAATGTATCTTCTTAAATGATTATAACTATCCGCATAAGAACCATGTATGTATGATTTGGATTAGGCTCTTGCTCTATATATCTACCAACCTTCAACTTGAATCCCCCATTTCTTTGAAAATTCACTTTGCATTAACTCATAGCTCATGTTTGGATCTGAGTGAAGTTCATCTTGCAGCTTCTTCTTAACCCATCTAGCGATGGCATTGAGATTTTTATTCCCAATTGGTCTTACACATAAATGTTAATCTTGTAAGGTCTTTACCATAAAAGTCATATTGTCATTCATCTTTAATGCATGAAATCTACAACTGCAACCTCCTGAATTACAGGACACAGTTACTCTCTCAACATCATTAAAGATGAATGACAATATGACTTTTATGGTATACCCACCCTTCACAACATAATCTCTCAAGGCCTCCCTGACTTCATCTACACTAGGAAACACTTAACCAACCCTAAAGGTGATATCCCCATCAACTGGTGCAGCAAATACATTATCATACATGCCTCTAAATGGATCACCATCGCTATCATTGTTTTGCCTTTCATCAGCTTCAGATTCAATACTACTCAAACCATCATTGTAGTCATCAATAACTTTATCAAAAACACTAGAATCCCTAACATTAATCCCTTCACCAACATGTTCATATGAAGCATTACATCTCACAAGTGGTAAAAATCATCATCCAATTCGAATTCATCTTCGTCATCCTCTGTGAAGCTAACACTATCATAGTTGCTATCACTACTGTCACTGTCATTCACTTCATCATCTACCCCTAAACCCACATTCGGAATACTTCTTTGACTCCTCATTTTATAACTCTTGCTTTGACTTGCATTGTCCACTTTTCCTTTCCCTTTTTACTCTTCTCATTTGCTGGTCTTTGCACTTGTACATCTTCAGTAATAAAAATAGGAATCTAATTTACAGTAGCATAACCCCTTCCTCTGCCCATAAACCTGCCCCTGCCCCTGCCCCTATCTTTACCCTTGTCAGATGACTTCTCATTCTTTACAAACCCATCCTATATTTGAGAACCAGGAACATAAGTTTTCCCTCTTGATCTTGAACTTGTACCTACTCTAGTACCCCTTACTTCAGTATCACCAACATCATTACCCCTTACTTCAGTATCACCAATATCAGTACCCCCTACTTCAGTAGCCCTAACCTCATTACCCCCTAATTCAATAGCCCTAACCTCATTACCCCCTACTTGAGTACCCTCAACCTTATTACCACCTATTTGAATACCCCCTAACCTCACAACCCCAGTTTCAGTAGCCCCAACCTCATTAGGGTCAACTTCAGTACGCCTAACATCACAACCACTAAAATCATTACCGCTAGCCTCATTATCCCCTACTTCAGTACCCCTAACATCACAACCCCCCATTTCAGTAGCCCCACGATCATTACCTTCAATTTCACTACCCCTAACCTCAGTAGCTGTAAATTCAATATCCCCAACTCCATTAGCATCAAAAACACTTCCCCCAACTTCCTTAGTAGACTCAACTACATTTGGCTCAAAAATTCAGATTGAACTTCATTCTCATTGACTTTACTACTCACATCTCTACCCCTTTCATTAGGCCTCTCAATTATAATCACTTTACTTGAATAAGGAGGAACAAGAGCTTTAATTGCTATAGGTTGTACATTGTTTATTGTAACATAAAGTTCAGCTTGGCCAATTTCCTTAAACATCTTAAACATATGCATCAACCCCTTATCAGATTCTATTAAAAGGTCCTCTCCATAACTTATGTGTATGAATGTTGAATCAATGTCAAACATTTGACATATATCATTCACCAAAGCCATGTAACAATACTCATCAGGGTCAACATTTAAAATAGTATTAAACAACACCATCAAGATGGACGAAAAGATAATAGTATGGTGGGAGATCCATTTTGAACAAAAAAAAAACACAAAAAATAGAGCATGGTGAAAACTCAATTTCATTCCCACTATACAAACCCTAACTCTATTTCATTTCAACTACAGCCTACTGAAGGGAAAAATATCAACCATTTGCGAACCAAATATGCCAAAATCATGAAAAAAATCAATAAATTCACCTAATTTATATGCAGTTTAGTTATCGTTGGAAACATAACTTTTCTACTTCAAACCTGGGCTTCCTTCCTTCAAAACAGATTTTCGCCAATGCTTTGCCTGTCGATTTAATCTAACTAGTGCAGCGAAGTGGTTTTGTTAAACTTTTTCGTGTCTTAGGGCTATCCAATGGTTTCCATTTGCTTCCGTCTGCAACAGTTGAAAGCAAGAAGAGGGAGGGAGAACGATTGGGTTTCTTTTTTTTTTTTTTTTTTGTCCTAAGCTTTGTCTTTGTCGTTTTTATTATAAGGTTATTTAGGTCTTTTTGCTTTGAACCAATGGTAAAAATGAGTAATTTGGGATGGAAGGACTCAACAATATGATGAAAATAAAAGTTAGGGACTACTAAATGCATTTCATGAAACAAAGGGATGGACTAGTTATATTTCCAATTATACAGGGACAAAATAGTAATTTTCCCATTATTAAATATACAACAACTAGAACCAAGCTTGTTTGGCAACTGTAACGCCCTATTTTTTCAGTGTCTGAAATAGTAGTTGACTTGGTCTATGAATAGTATCGTCTGTCTGCAAGACGGTATTATTTCAATCCAGAAAAATTATTATTTATATTTTATATTTTATTTAATATTTCTGAAGCATACATGCATTATTTTGGTGGGTAAAAATTAAGTTATAAATTTATTTAGAAATATTTAGTAATTAATGGATAGTGAACTATGGTATTTTTATTTATAGAAAATTGGAGAATTATTTTTATAGAGAAATTTAATAATTATTGTGGAGAAAAATATAATTATTTGAGAGAAATATATTGAGAAATAGTCATAGCCTTTAAATGAGATTACCCTTGACTTGATTTTGACCATCCACTCTAAATTTCCTAAGGAAGTAGTTCATAAATTACCAAATTACACTTAATGACTAATAAAAGTCATTTTCTCATTTTTGTGATAACACAACCTCTCCGTCCTCTTCTTCTTTTGTTGAACGACACACTCTCCTCCCCCTCTCCTCATTTCTTTTGTTTTCTACACACCAATTTACTCTAAATCCTCTTAATCAAACCTAAGGCTATTAATTTCTATGGAAGATTAGAGCTTTAAGTTGTGGTTTTAGTAATTGGAGATCAAGAATTTTGGGTTTTTCTCTCTAGCCAAGTAAGTGATTTTTAAGGGTTTAATTTAGCTTTGGGTTTTACATTTTGCTATCTGTGGGTCCCGAGTGTGTATGGCACAACCCAAGAGGGGGGTGAATTGGGTTTTAAAAAAAAAACTGAAATAAATTTTAGAAATTCTAAACAAGAATTAGAATTCTAAGTGCAGAGGAAAAACACACAGAGTTTTGTGAGAGTAGAATATAGATTAGAATCTCCTCACAATGTTCTAATTTCAGATATAGAAAGTCTGTGCAAAGTGCAGCTATTGATTAGAACAGCTTCACACTGACTTGTACAATATCAAAGCTTCTTTATGAAGGAAAGTTATTGAACTCAGAACTTCCTCATAAAGTTTGCAAAACCATATAACACTATGTGAAAGATAGTTATTAGAACTTCTTCACAGAGTCTTAATCAAATGTTAAAGTAACTTTATGATGAAGAGTTATCAGGATTAGAACATCCTCATAAAGTTTAGAAAACAAATAGAAACCCAAACAGTGAATTATACTGGAAATAGAACAACAGTTAGAACATTGTATATTCACTATATTAGAATACCAGAGTTCTAACGTTTAGAATAGATGAAACTTATTGTCGTTTTAGAACATCTGAATATTAACAATTTCAGCGTTTCTAAAAATTAAACAAGAGTGTGAAAGAGACAGTATCAACCAAACTTCAGAAATAAAGAGATCAACACCGAGAGTTATAGTGGTTCGGCACTAACTCGCCTACATCCACTCCCCAAGACGCATCTTGAGATCCTCCACTAAGTTATCTCTTTTAAAGGGTAAGAGACAAACCAACAGTACAAGGCAAATAGATCAACAACCTAAATCTACCCTTTTTCTCCCACTAGATTTTCCAAAGGTTCTAGTTAACCTCAACCCTTTCTGTTTTTGGTAGAGTATAGAAAACTCAATTCAAGACATTGCTATCCCACATATGGAGAAGGTCGCTTGATAACCTCTATCTCAATAGCTTCTAACCTAAGCTATTACACTCAAAAGTTTAACAAAATAAAGAGCCTGTCTACTGTAGAATACAGATTCTAAATAGACAGAAAGAAACGCCTATATAAGCACAGGAAAAACAATTTTATCAAATTAGAAAATCGATTAGAACACAGAATTGTTTTTCAAAAAGAAATTGTAAAAATTCTTTTCACTTTAAATATTGAAAACGTTATGTGTAGAGATGAAAAGAAAATGGGGGTAGAGTAAGTTTCGAGAGAAAAAGATTCGTTCAATGAGAGAGAGTGCTCTTAAAACAATTACTCTTACTTCACCAAATGTTTAAGGCGTGAATGTTCCTTTATATATAGGAAACAAGGAAGCTGTCACTTTTGGAAAGAGATTGAAAACAGAATATCTTCTTTCCTTATTTTTAGAAGATGTGAAAATCTTTGTTACCAAAAATTATTTCATCCTTTTTGGTAAGAGAATAAAACCCGATTTTCACTTTCCTTTAGAAAAGATTTTTGACAGCATTTATTTTGGAAAGAATTATTTGCGGATAGATGCATTTACCAAAATCGAAAAAGATTTTCCTCTATTTTTAAGGTAAGAGAATAATTTTAAAATACTTTAGATCTTTCAAAGAAAATATTTCCGAAAAAGTGAATGATTTTATTACCAAAAACTTTAGAGAAGAAATCTCTTTAGTTTTAGGAAAATAAATCTTTTCGATTTAAAGGAATATTTTTTGAAAATTAAAATAAAGGAATTTATTAAAAAAAAATAATTTTCGAAAATACTTTGAGAGAGAAAAAGATTTTTGTGCTCATATATAACCTTTCTCTCTATCCTACAAAGTTTCCTAAATGCCTAGATGACTAGGATCTTCGAAATCTTCACTCTCAATGTAAGACTTGCCTTGTATGATTTCTTTCCAAAGAAATTCTGCATAAAATAAAATTAGCACAAATAATATAATTTAAATTTATTTGTTTTGTATTAATCATCAAAATCTGAGATTTGACCCTTGAGCCAACAATCTCCCCCTTTTTGATGATGACAAAACCAATAAATTTAGCAAACACAAAAGCATGTGCTCCCCCTGAATTTTATGCATAAAAGTTCTAAAAAATGCCAAAAGATTTATAAAACAATTTAGAATAGTAGTTTGCTCCCCCTGAATAGATGCAATAAAACTATTTATGAAAATTAGAACTAGGGAGGCCTTTCTAGAAAATGATTTTAGAACTAGCAACATAGGCATGATATTCTAAGTTCTAACAATCAGAGCAAATGCATATATTAGAACTAGGAAAGATTTGACAAGAAGTTCTAAGTTCTAACAAACAGAATATATGGTCAGAGCAAAAGAATAAAAGCAGATGTTTAGAAATAGAACAAAAAGATCTTATATTCAACCTGCAAAAACAGTTGTTAGAATAAGAATCTAAGTTCTAAAATCACATAGCTTATCATGTAGCTCACTAACATAGACCATATAGAAAATGATAATCTGTAAACATATAATTTTGAAAGTATTACCACACAGATAACCACTATATCAGTACTTTGGTTGTCAAGTACGTACCAACAGTGTTCAAAATATCACCAAAATACCTGTTCTCCCCCTTTTTGTCATCATATAAAAAGGGTTAGACAAAATCTCAGCAAAAATAATAAGAGAAAAAAAAAAGTTCCACAAAATATAATCCTACGAAGAGAAAGAAAAAAATGTTCAGGATATATAAGAAACAGATCAAAGAGGCTTAGGACCAGTTCTAAGTCTTTTAGAACTCCTTAAAGACTGAACTGGAGCAGTTTCAGAAGAACTCTCTGGCCTTTTAGAAGATGGATGCAGTGGAGGCTTTCTTCCATGTGTTCTGTGCTTGCCAGCAGTATGCTTCACGTTCTTTGGCTTCTCTAAGGAGGGAACATAGGATGTTCCTTTCACTTTTAGAGTAGCTAACTTTCTTGTATTTACATCTTTCATCCTTTCCAAAACCTTGATGAGAGACTGATTTTGTTCAATCACAGTCTTGCACTGTTGAATCGCTTCATCAAGTTCCCTGTTATGTTCTTCTGTTAGCTCTCTTTCTAATCTTATTAGCATAGCTTCCCTACTTCTTTGGGCTGACAACAACTCAGATTCTTGTTCTGTCTTTTCCTCTGTTGTCTTCTCTTCTTCATTGATTCTATCTTCTCAGTCTCAGCATCGCTGTCTTCCTCAGCTTCCTTCCCTTTTTCTAGCTCTTCATGTTCTTTCTCTTTTTCTGCTTCTTCTTCTTTTAATTCTTCTTTCTCTGTGGCACTTTCCTTTTTAGTTTCTTCTTCTTCTTCTTCTTGTGTTTCTTCTTCTTCTGTCTTTTCTTCAGTTTTCTTTCCCTCTTCTTTCACTTTCTCTTCTTCCTCTATTTCATCTAACTTTCCTTTCCCCTTTTCTTTTCTTTTCTTCTCAACTTCTTCTTTATTCTCTTTTTCCTTCAATACTTTTTCTTTTGATTTTCCAGTTTCCCTTTTTACTTTCTTTTCTTCCTTCTTTTTCTCTTCCTTCTCTTCTTCCTTTTCTTTTCCTTCAACTGTCTTCTCTTCTTTCTCCTTTTCTTCACCTGCTTCCTCATCCTTCATTTTCAAGGATCCGCTATCCAGCTTGGAAACAGACTGACCAACATGCTTATCTAGATCAACATTCAGAAACTCAAACACAGGCGTGAGAATCATACCATAGGGTAGCTTTTTGGGGTTGTTCTGCAGTTTATCAAACACAATGTGACATAGATTGAGAGGTTTCTTCTCAACTATGTGCCACATAATGCATAGTTCCACTTGATTCACATACGTCAGTGAAGCGCTCTTAGGATAGATATAATGTACAATGATCTTGTACAACCATTTCATGCTCTCTGTCAAGTTGGAGCATTCTATTAAACCTTATTTGTCTGCAGACACCTTTTTCATTATCTTTTTCACAAAGTCTTCCTTCTTGTAATCACTAACCCTAGATACGTCTTTGATTTTGGTTACTCTGGACCCAGCATTAGGTACATTAAAAATTCTCCCAAAATCATTATACAAAATCTCCCTAGTCTCACCCTGAATTTTGACAGAAATCGATTCTGTCCCATTTACCTTCAACGAACCATAGAATTCCTTAACTGGGTTCTCATAACATAACACATTTAAAGACAGAAACTTCATCTAGCCTTGGAACTCAAAAAGTTCCTTAAAGTTAAACTCATCACCACCAAAAAAATTTCCAGTCAATCATATAGGAGCGCATAAGAGGGTAAGTTGAGAGAACCGACTTACCTTTGTCAAGAACTTTCGCCCCCTGTTTCTGTGAAGTACCTGTTTCGACTTTTCTTTTCTTGGTTTTCTCTTTAGCCTTTTTCTCCTTCGACTCCTTTTGTTCGTATTTCTTTGAGAGCTTCTTCAGAAGTTGAAGCTCTTGCTCGGTAAGAGAGTCTGAAGATGAGTTTGAACTTGATTCGGCCATTGTTGTAGTTTTCGAAACTCAAAAGCAACTTAGGGTTTCAGTTTTGTAAAGAGAAGATAAAGAGTATGCTAAGCAGTTAACACAAAATAGAGACGCTTAAGTGGCGGAAGAAAGAATTAAAGAACAGTTTTTAAATGGAATTCAAAACGGCAAATAAGACAAAAGAAACAAAATAAATAAAGGAAATAAAACAAAACAAAATAAATAAAAATAAAACCCTAAAACCGCCAAAGTACTAAAGACAAAAACAAAATAAAACAAACACAATAAAATAACTGTTTTTGTCTAAAGTGAGATTCTGATAGTGACTTTAGAAAGTCATATCAGAGCAATGTGCGTTTTTAGACAAAAATCGGTTTTTACACAGAATAAAAAAAATAGAACATAGCAAATCTTCTAATCTCGAAATTAGAAAGCAGTTTAGAACATACTTACAGAGTTCTAAAGTTACGAGTTTAGAACTAACATACCAAGTTCTCTTCTAATTGCGCAGAATTGACTTTCATTCAAAGGTTTTGTAAAAATATCTGCCAATTGCTTTTCTGTGGGAATGAACTCAATCACGATATCACCTTTTTATACATGATCACGTATCAAATGATGTCTGAGTTCTATATGCTTGGTTCTAGAGTGCTGAACTGGATTCTTGGATAAATTGATGGCGCTTATGTTATCACATTTGATAGGCACTGTTTCTAATTTCACTCCATAGTCTGCCAACTGTTGTTTGATCCATAGAACTTGTGCAACACAGCTTCCAGCAGCAACATATTCTGCTTCGACAGTAGAAAGAGTAACTGATGTCTGTTTCTTGCTAAACCAAGATACAAGGGTGCTACCCAGAAATTGACAAGTTCCAGACGTGCTTTTTCTATCTATTCTGCTTCTTGCAAAATCAGAATCACTATACCCAACAAGATCAAATGTATCATCTTTAGAATACCACAGACCCAGATTAGAAGTTCCACAAAGATATCTTAGTATTCTCTTCACAGCCATTAAATGAGATTCTTTGGGACACGATTGAAATCTAGCACAAAGACAAACACTAAAGTCTGGTCTGCTTGCCGTTAGATATAGCAAAGAACCAATCATACTTCTAAACAGCTTGATATCCACGTCTTTGCCTTTTTCATCTTTTTCTAATTTTGACGATGGACTCATTGGAGTACTACATACCTTGGCATTTTCCATTTTGAATCGTTTTAACAACTCTTTAGTATATTTTGCTTGATTAATGAAAATTTCATTCTCACATTGTTTAATTTGAAGCCTTAGGAAGAAATTTAATTCTCCCATCATACTCATTTCGAACTCACCCTGCATAATCTTAGAAAATTCCTTACAAAGAAGGTCATTAGTAGAACCAAAGATTATGTCATCAACATATATTTGTACAACTAGAATATCATGTGCTTTGTTTTTAATAAATAGTGTTGTATCAACCTTTCCTCTTGAAAAACCATTTTCTAATAGAAACTTACTCAATCTTTCATACCAAGCTCTAGGAGCTTGTTTTAAACCATAAAGAGCTTTAGTAAGTTTGTAAACATGATTAGGTTTATCAAAAATTTCAAAGCCCGGAGGTTGTTCTACATACACCTCTTCATTTAGAAAACCGTTTAGAAAAGCACTTTTCACATCCATTTGATACAACATGAAGTTTTTAAAACATGCAAATGCACAAAGCATTCTTATGGCCTCAAGTCTAGCAACCGGAGCAAAGGTTTCATCAAAATCGATGCCTTCTTCTTGGTTGTACCCTTGAGCCACTAATCTTGCTTTATTTCTCACAACATTACCTTGTTCATCAAGCTTATTTCTAAACACCCATTTTGTTCCAATAACAGAATGGTTTTTAGGTCTAGAAATAAGTTTCCAAACTTGGTTTATCTCAAATTGATTCAGCTCTTCTTGCATAGCAAGAATCCAACTTTCATCATTTTGAGCATCTTCTAAGTTTTTAGGTTCTAATTGAGAAACGAAAGCAACATTACCGAAATATCTTCTAAGTTGAGCTCTAGTCATCATCCTTTCTGAGGGATTATCCATTATGTCTTCTTGGGGATGATACTTGTGAAATCGCCATTCTTTTGGTAATTGAGAATCTTCATTTTCTGTTTCTGGCGTTTGGCTTTCAACTGTGTTCTGATCTTCATGTTCTAATTCTGGTTCAGCTTGATTATTGATGTTCTGATTGCTTTCTGGCTGTTCTAGTTGTTTTGATTGCTCATTCTGCTTCTCAGGATTAGAATCTACAACATCATCATTTTCTAATGTTCTAGAAGTAGAGTCAGTTTCATCAAACACAACATGTATTAATTCTTCTACAACTAGAGTTCTTTTATTAAAACTCTATATGCTTTACTATTATTAGAATATCCCAGAAAAATCCCTTCATAAGATTTTGCATCAAATTTAGCAAGATGATTTTTCTTGTTATCTAGAATAAAGCATTTGCACCCGAAAATATGAAAATAACCAATATTTGGTTTTCTTCCTTTGTATAGCTCATATGGAGTCTTTTTAAGTTCAGATCTTACCAAAGCCCTGTTTAGAATATAACAGGCAGTGTTAACTGCTTCTGCCCAGAAATACTTTGGTAGTTTAGAATCACTTAGCATGGTTCTGGCCATCTCTTGAAGTGTTCTATTCTTGCGTTCCACCACTCCATTTTGTTGTGGTGTTCTAGGTGCTGAGAAGTTATGGAAGATTCCTGTTTCGTTGCAAAAAGCATTGAATTTCTGATTTTCAAATTCTCCTCCATGATCACTTCTAATTGCCGTGATGTTGTATCCTTTCTCATTTTGTATTCTCTTGCACAGATGAACAAACATGTCATATGACTCATCCTTATTTCTAAGAAAGAGTGTCCATGTGAATCTTGAGTAATCATCTACAATAACAAATGCATAGAATTTTCCTCCAAGACTAGAAGGAGTAATTGGACCAAATAAATCAAGGTGCAGCAATTCTAAAGGTCTAGAAGTAGAAACCATGCCCTTAGATTTAAAAGAAGTTCTGGTTTGTTTGCCCATTTGACAAGCATCACAAATGTGATCTTTTTCAAATTTCAACTTTGGCAAACCACGAACCAAATCTTTCTTAGACAATTTAGAAATAAGGTGCATGCTTGCATGTCCAAGTCTTCTATGCCATAACCAACTAGAATTATCAATAGAAACTAAACATATATCCTGGTTATGCATATCAAAGAGATCTACTAGGTATATATTTCCAAACCTTTTTCCAGTGAATAAGGTTGTATTATCATGCATGTTCTGAACTTCACAATGAGAAGGTTCAAAGATCACTCTTCTATTTTTATCACAAATCTGACTCACACTTAACAAGTTATAATGTAATCCTTCTACTAAGGATACATCTTCTATTGAAGGATTAGAACCTACCACACCAATACCAACGATCTTACCTTTTGCTTTGTCTCCAAAGCTTACCGTACCTCCCTTTTTCTTTTCTAATCTGGTGAACCTCTTTTTGTCACCAGTCATATGCCTAGAGCAAGCGCTGTCCATGTACCACATCTCTGTTTTTAGCTCGCTCCTTAGGCACACCTGAAAAGATCAAGCAGATTTAGGTACCCAACTCATATTGGGTCCTGGAGGGTTAGTGGTAACAGGTGCACTATGATTCTTCTTTTTGAAACTTTGATGTTCTAAAGTCACAACATTAGAAATAGCATTTTTCTGATTAGAAACACGATTCAGTTTAGAAATGCTATTAGAACTTGTTTTCTCTTTAGAAAATGATTCTAAAATTGACTTTAGAATTCTAATCTCAGCTTTCAAGGATTCATTTTCAGAATTCAGATTTTTGCATTTTTCTTCAAGATGTGTCAGATTTTCAGAAAATCGATTATTACAACTTTTAAGATCTTTGATTTCTATAATAAGATCTTTGCATGTAACTTCTTGATAAAAAGCATCTTTTAAATGGTTACTTTCAGATTTTAATTTTCTGAAATCTTTCTTTAGAACTTTATGCTTTCTAACAAGTTTTTCAAACTCATTGCAAAGATTATTGTAAGTATTTAGAAGATCACTTTCTGATTCTGGTTCAGAAATACTTACAGTGCTTTCATCATTCTCATGGATCGTTGCATTTGTCTCGTTGATTCCAGCTTTCTGTGTTGAAGTCAGAGTGCTGATTTATTTAGATTTAGAGTCGATAGTAGCCATCAGACAAATATTAGCAATTTCTTCCTGATCATCGTGGCTTTCAGGATTAGAATCATCTGAATCACTCCAAGCAGCTACGAGAGCCTGCTTCAGCTTCTCTTTCATTGACTTCTTTTTCAATTTAGGACAGTTTGGCTTAATATGTCCAGGTTTGTTGCATTCATAACAAACCACTTCAGAAGGTTCTTTCTTGGGCAAGTTATTATTTTTAGATGGAAAGTTCTTTTTATTGAACTTTTTCTGTGGCCTTCCACCTTTTCGATAAAACTTTTTAAATCTCTTAGCAACAAGTGCTAAATCATCACTATCAAGATCAGAAGAACTTTCTTCACTAGAGTCTACCCTCAAAGCCAGTCCTTTCTTTTTCTTATCTTCCGTTGTTAAGGAAGATTTCATTTCTTCTGAGACAAGAGCTCCTATTAGATAATCATACATGACGGGAGTCTCTTTGTAATTCATAACAGTTCCTATAGAATCCCATTTTCTAGGTAGAATTCTAAGGATTTTCTTAACAAGCTCATCTTCTGAAATTTCCTTTCCGAGAGTTCTCAAAGGATTAACTATATTAGTAAATCTAGAATTTAGTTCTGCAATAGTTTCTCCTTCTTTCATACTAAACATTTCATATTCTCTCCAAAGGATATTTATTCTGGATTCTTTTACCCTGTCTGTACCCTCATAGGTTACTTTAAGTTTTTCCCATACCTCTGTTGCAGATTTGCATCCAGACACTTTGTTATACTCAGTTGCATCTAGAGCACAATGAAGAATATTAATTGCCTTTGCATTTACAGCAATATCATTCCAGTCACCATCGGTATATTCTTCTTCAGTTTTTCTAACTAGCTCATCTCCTACAGTTTTCATGGGAATGCGAGGACCAGTTATAACATTTCTCCAACAATTTATATCAACTGATTTCATAAAATTCTCCATTCTAGTTTTCCAGTAAGAGTAATTGGAGCCATTGAACAAAGGAGGTCTAGAAACAGATTGTCCTTCTAGAGTAGAAAGAGGAAGTGGGGTTGCCATGGGATCTTATCTCTTAAGCGATTAAGCTTCGGTAAGTCAAGAGCCAAGGCTCTGATACCAGATTGTGGGTCCCGAGTGTGTATGGCACAACCCAAGAGGGGGGGTGAATTGGGTTTTAAAAAAAACTGAAATAAATTTTAGAAATTCTAAACAAGAATTAGAATTCTAAGTGCAGCGAAAAAACACACAGAACTTTGCGAGAGTAGAATATGGATTAAAATCTCCTCACAATGTTCTAATTTCAGATATAGAAAGTCTGTGCAAAGTGCAGCTATTGATTAGAACAGCTTCACACTGACTTGTACAATATCAGAGCTTCTTTATGAAGGAAAGTTATTGAACTCAGAACTTCCTCATAAAGTTTGCAAAACCATATAACACTATGTGAAAGATAGTTATTAGAACTTCTTCACAGAGTCTTAATCAAATGTTAAAGTAACTTTATGATGAAGAGTTATCAGGATTAGAACATCCTCATAAAGTTTAGAAAACAAAATAGAAACCCAAACAGTGAATTATACTAGAAATAGAACAACAGTTAGAACATTGTATATTCACTATATTAGAATACCAGAGTTCTAACGTTTAGAATAGATGAAACTTATTGTCGTTTTAGAACATCTGAATATTAACAATTTCAGCGTTTCTAAAAATTAAACAAGAGTGTGAAAGAGACAGTATCAACCAAACTTCAGAAATAAAGAGATCAACACCGAGAGTTATAGTGGTTCGGCACTAACTCGCCTACATCCACTCCCCAAGACGCATCTTGAGATCCTCCACTAAGTTATCTCTTTTAAAGGGTAAGAGACAAACCAACAGTACAAGGCAAATAGATCAACAACCTAGATCTACCCTTTTTGTCCCACTAGATTTTCCAAAGGTTCTAGTTAACCTCAACCCTTTCTGTTTTTGGTAGAGTACAGAAAACTCAATTCAAGACATTGCTATCCCACACATGGAGAAGGTCGCTTGATAACCTCTATCTCAATAGCTTCTAACCTAAGCTATTACACTCAAAAGTTTAACAAAATAAAGAGCATGTCTACTGTAGAATACAGATTCTAAATAGACAGAAAGAAACGCCTATATAAGCACAGGAAAAACAATTTTATCAGATTAGAAAATCGATTAGAACACAGAATTGTTTTTCAAAAAGAAATTGTAAAAATTCTTTTCACTTTAAATATTGAAAACGTTATGTGTAGAGATGAAAAGAAAATGGGGGTAGAGTAAGTTTTGAGAGAAAAAGATTCGTTCAATGAGAGAGAGTGCTCTTAAAACAATTACTCTTACTTCACCAAATGTTTAAGGCGTGAATGTTCCTTTATATATAGGAAACAAGGAAGCTGTCACTTTTGGAAAGAGATTGAAAACAGAATATCTTCTTTCCTTATTTTTAGAAGATGTGAAAATCTTTGTTACCAAAAATTATTTCATCCTTTTTGGTAAGAGAATAAAACCCGATTTTCACTTTCCTTTAGAAAAGATTTTTGACAGCATTTATTTTGGAAAGAATTATTTGCGGATAGATGCATTTACCAAAACTGAAAAAGATTTTCCTTTATTTTTAAGGTAAGAGAATAATTTTAAAATACTTTAGATCTTTCAAAGAAAATATTTCCGAAAAAGTGAATGATTTTATTACCAAAAACTTTAGAGAAGAAATCTCTTTAGTTTTAGGAAAATAAATCTTTTCGATTTAAAGGAATATTTTTTGAAAATTAAAATAAAGGAATTTATTAAAAAAAATAATTTCCGAAAATACTTTTGAGAGAGAAAAAGATTTTTGTGCTCATATATAACCTTTCTCTCTATCCTACAAAGTTTCCTAAATGCCTAGATGACTAGGATCTTCGAAATCTTCACTCTCAATGTAGGACTTGCCTTGTATGATTTCTTTCCAAAGAAATTCTGCATAAAATAAAATTAGCACAAATAATATAATTTAAATTTATTTGTTTTGTATTAATCATCAAAATCCGAGATTTGACCCTTGAGCCAACACTATCATCTTTTCATGACACTCATACTCCTCTTTCTTCTTCTTCTTCTTTTTCTTTTTCTTTGTTCTTTTTTTTTATTGTGATTCTTGAATTTTTGAACCTTTGTTTAGAGGTGGGTCAACCCTCCACCAAAGACAAGGGAAATGTAAAGTTTTAAGGCTTGCTAGAGCTTCTAAAAGCTTGATTTTAAGGTTAGTGTTTTTAAATCCTTCATTTCTTTTAATTATTTTTTTTCAAATTTTCAATTTCTAGGTCTAATCAAAATTTTGGGGATTTCTTAATTGTGGGCCTGGATGATATGTGTTGTTGGTATTAATAGATTCTTGGGTGCTTATGAATGATGTTAGCATGCTTGATTGAAGGAGGAAGCCTCCTCCCTCTTGTGATCATAGGGAGGTCTAACCATCCTAGGATGGTAAGGCTTACTTTTACTTCTTTTTAATTGATGCTTGGGCTCTCTAAATTATGGTAAGTATATGTTTTAAGTAATGGTGACTTGCCTTGTATAGATATGTTCATTTGATAATTTTCCTATGACTAAAGTTTATGAGAAATTGAGGAATTAGTGCATATTGCCTTGAATTGGATGAATAATTGTTTTCTTGGGTAAGTCTTAAGCATGGTTGTATATTTAATTGAAAAAGAAGTCAATCCCCTTATCACTTCCCAAGAATGGCCGAACCTAATAAGGGAAGGGTCCCTAAATCTTTCTTGTTTTCTTTATTTGCTAATACTCTTAAAATGATGCTAGATAAGTATTTGGCATATGGTAAAAATTTCTACCTTGTATCCTTAGTCTTTCATGATTTTCCCATGATAAAAGCATGCCAAATTTGAGGATTTTTACATTATAGAGGTTAATGAGTTAAATTGGCACTATATGTATGTTAATTAGACTAAATGCATTATATTATGATAGTTGGAGACTTAATTTGCCTAAGTAAACCAACCATGATACTATTCCTACATATGCCAAAACATAGGAAAAGTCATCTCTTGGGGAGTAACATGCCTTAAAATGACTATATTCTTTTGTTACATGATAAATAATATGTGTGCGAAGCTTGGATGAAATGCCCATTATAACCCCCTAATTTTTCTGTGTCTGAAATAGTAGTTTTACCGGTCTGTGAATAGTATCATCGGTCTATGAATAGTACCACTAGTCCGGGAGTCGGTATTATTTTGGTCCGAAAAAATTACGATATATGTTTTATATTTTCTTTAATATTTTTGGAGCATGTATGCATGCTTTTTATGGGTAGAAAGTAAGTAATTAATATTTTTGGGAGAATTTAGATAATTAGTGAATAGTGAATTATGCTGTTATATTAATTAAGGAAATTTGATAAATTATTTTTATGGAGTAAATTTGAGAATTTTGTGGAGATAAATAATATTTTGAAGTAATTTAATTGGAGAATATTTGTAGCCATTAGATTAGATTACTATTGACTCAATCATAGCCATCCAATTATAGAAGACCAAACTACCCTTAAGTTGCTTTATAAAGTCAACTTCAATTATTTGAGCAACCACTTTCTCTTCTTCTTCTTCTCTTCAACGCCAACTTCCTCTCCTTCCTCTCTTTGTTTTTCTTCAACTTCTAATTGCTAAATCCACCAAATTCAACCCATCCAACTTTATTTAAGTAATTAATCTTAGAGAGTGAAGCTAGAGAAGTGATTTTTGGTGACTAATTTCAAGAAATTTGGAGATTTTCCTACTTGGGTCAAAGGGTGGAGAACCTTCTACCAAAGAGAAGGGCAAAGCTAAGGCTTAAAGAGTTTGATTTAAGCTTGTTAAAGCTTGTGTTTAAGGTTAGTGTTCATAAACACACTTACCTTACTTCAATTTTTGATTTTGTGAATTTATGCTATTATGTGTATATTTGGGGATTTTGTATGAAATGATTGAATTGTTGAACTTTGGTTGTATAAACATGCTCTTGGGGTGATGTTTGATGAGTATTTAGTATGTGGTAGAAATCTCTACCTTGTGTCTTTTGTCTTTCATGTTCTTTTTCATGATTTAAGTAAGCTGAAATTTGGGAAAATGTGTTATTGGGTGTGATTGAGGACTATTTTTTGATCCTTTTTATTCTCCATCTATATCTGAGTCCTTCATGAAAGTTGTGGGTCTACTTCTTAGCTTTCCAACCCATCCTCTTGTGTCCAATTTGGATACATATAACTCAACTTATGGCTGAAACACCTAAACTGACTTTGTTATGCCTGGCCACATGCATCTCTGAATTGATTGCCCATTTTGACCACTATAATGGCAAGATTATGTTCTGAGTTTTCATGAAAGTTTTTCCCCTGTATCTTAAGATTTCCCTAGTTTTGGATTGCTTTAATTTGAGAGTTTGTATAAGTAGGAATTTAATAAACATTGGACTTGGTTCTGCTGAATCAAGTCTAGACTGTTAGTCTGTGTTCCTAGCTTCTGTTTACTATCTTACAGATTGATCTGGGCTGTGGTCTCTTCATAACATTTGTATCATTTCATCTTGTCTTTCTAATGAATTTAATTTCACTCAATTTGGATACGTATAACTCAAGTTATGTCTTAAAAACACAGCGAAGGTCAAGGTTATTTTAATGCTGAAAATTTTCTATGCCTTTAATCATAGGTTTATTTGAATAAAGGTATGTATGAATCATGTGTGGTGAAGTTCTCTTGATTATTTACATGTTTTAGGATTTATTTGACTAAAATAAGACATAAGTTTGAAAAGTATTGTTATGGATATGTTTAAATGGATACTAAAGTTATAGTGTATATATGTTATGTTTACTAATTTTTCCCATGAATAAATTGTTGGAAATTTTGGGGAAAAGTGTGGAATTGATTTAGATAATACATGATGAGGGTTTAAATGGATACTTGGATGCATAAGAGTTATCTTAACATGCTTGATTGAAGGAGGAAATTCCTCCCCTTGGTTTTCATTAAGAGGTTGAACCACCCTAGGGTGGTAAGACTTACTTAATTTCTTTTTATGATATGTTATATATATATGACATAAGTATGGTTATTTTGATAACTTTCATATGTTTAGAGTTTATGAAAATGGGTACTTAAAGTGTATGTGCTTTGAATTTTAAATAAGGAAAGTATGATTTTATATGATAAGAAATTACTTATGATAAATTTCATTATGACATAAGTATGATTATTTTGATAACTTTCTTATGTTTAGAGTTTATGAAAAATGGGTACTTAAAGTGTATGTGCTTTGAATTTTAAATAAGGAAAGTATGATTTTATATGATAAGAAATTACTTATGATAAATTTCATTATGACTTTAAGAAAGTTTCAAAAGAAAATGAATTTATGAGAAATTTTCTATGTTAAGTAATTATATTTAAGGATGAATTTTTCATGAGTTACTTAAGTTCTAAAGTAAGCTTCCATTATGATTTCAAGAAGACTAAGGAATAAGACAAGTTTTATGAGAAGTGTTATAAATTAAGAATGAAAATAAAGATTTTGGGCTCCAATATACTTGGTGTGAATTTGATGCGACCTAAGGCCATTATGAATAAGGTGGCGACCTAAGGCCGTTATGAATAAGTTGGTGACCTAAGGCCAATATAAATAAGCTATGAAAACCTATTTGATTCTCTTTCTCCTAAGTGTATGCGAGCACTTGGAAAATATTTTTAAGGCAAGTAAACGAATGAGATTACAATATTTTACTAAACCTTACTTTGGAACTTAATGATTATGTTATCAAATGAATTTTCAAAACATGATATTCCGGTAAATGTTTTTAAAATAAATAGTATGTGTATTGGTATAATAAATGTTCAAGTAATGAATTTATGATTTGGAAGAATTAAATTATTTATGTTATTAATTATAAGTTTATTTGATATTTCTTTTGCTATAAATGTATATGTATGTTGAAATTTAATGATTCTATGATTGTAAAATATTTTAAGATAGTTGGTATGATTAGTTTATTAAGACTTGATATATATAATGAAAGCAATTAATTGATGAATATTAAAATGCTATTGAGGATTTATATAGTTATGAAAATATAGAAGTGTTGTTGTGTTATGATGATTATTTGGAGATGTTGGGAGTTTGGAATTTTATTGGGAGTGTTTTATATTCACATGTTTGGCGAACTCAGTTTTTAAAGGGAAAATCTTACAATATTTCTGTAGGATTTTTTCCAATTTATATAAAAAAATGAAAATGAAATGAAATTATTATTACTTACTAAACTTGTGAATACTCAATTGCTTCTAATTCATAATTTAAATTTTATGATTTATATGTTAGGTTAGGACGGTGTCTCCGGCACAGAATGTGGCATCCGTCATCGGGTCTCTCGAGACTGGACGGTAGGTGTTACACCCATGCTATAGCTTGAGGAATGAGAAATTTCCTATGACTTCAATCATAGGAATCTTTTAGAAAAGGGTGCAAAGGTATGTATAATTCATGTGTAATGAAGTTTCCTTGCTTATATGGCTATTTTTGGGTGATTTGTATAAGGAAGGAATGATTTATATGAGAAGATTTTCATTTATGATAAATCCTATCCTGAGACTTGTTGTATGAAAATTTTGAGCATATGTCATGAAGCTTGCCTATGTAACATGCACTACAAAAAAAACGCGGTTTTGCGATCGATTTTTGCGACCGCCTGTGTCGGTCGCAATATGGCAACGATGTTGCGACCATTTGTGATGAAAGTTGAAGTTACAAAAATTTAATATTCACCGACGGATTTGCGACCTATCTCTGATTAATTTCACGACGGATTTGCGACCAACTGCATATCCGTCGCAAATTCTAGCGCTAATAATTTAGCCTACAAGATGATATCAGCATGCAGAACATAGGTTCAACCAGATTGTAGCATCTCGGCTCAATTCATTCGGGTTAACGGGTGGACCGGGAAGGGACATTACAATAAGAGATATAACTAATATGTATTTCATAAAGAAAACTTTCAGCTTTTTATTTCCCACCATGGGTGACTATTTTTACTTTGCTTCCATAACATCATCCCTCTAATTTAGTCTAGTTCCATTTTATGATGCTATTTATGTCTCTAACACTCATTTTAAACTCAAACTCATCATATTTCAAGAATCCAGTTCTACCAACCCTAACCTTTGTTCTTAATTGAATTATGCAATCTAACTGTTTTATTTTAAGAATCTACCTAATGATCTAATTCTCACTTACTTGAGTGAAAGAGTTATCACAATGTACTCATTGTTAGTTATATCCTCTATAGCCAATTTGATTGGTTATATTTTGGATATAATATTTTACGTAATAAATATTTTATTATTAATAAAGTCATTTATTTATCTTTTATATTCTATTTATTGAATCCCGGTAAAAGATAAAGTCCATGAGACAATATTGCTTTGCAAAGTAAATTATGATGTGATTATGATTATGAGTTTTATTTTGCATTAAAGCAATGTCTTTAAATATTCTTTGTCAATGTTCTCCTCATTATTGGACAACGATTAGAGCTGTTGAGATTGGTACATATTATGTTCTTTCCTTAGGGAAGCAATTGTACTCATAAGCTAAGATATGTGATATCTAGAACTAATATGTAGGTGCTTGTTATTTGAATAAATCCACTAAATTGACCTGCATGAGAATTCCATATGGAGAATTACCTATGTCTATGGAATACTCAAGTGATGTTTGTTTAAATGATCATTTGACTTGAAATTATTAAGTTATCTTGTATGGGGATGATTTGATTTTTCGTTCATATTATCCATTTATGAATAATAAGCAATGATTAATTGGACATAGTAGCAACTGTATGGAGATACTTATATAATTAAGATAGGATTCATCACCCTAGGTAAATTAAGAAAAATATTCTAACTATTGTCTATTAGTATTGATTAAGAAATCATTGCGCAAGGTAGAATAAAATTAGCAAATCAGACTTGGAATTTCATTCAAATGATAAATGGCTAAGATTAAGAGAACTAACATGATTTAGTAAAGCAGACACACTCCATACCTAATTACTAAATCAGAACATTAATGATGAAAGGATATTAACTACACTGATAAATCATGCACTAAAAGGTTAAGTCAAACCACTTTGACTCATATTTGGGTAGTCATGACATGTTGCTAGACAATGTACTTTACCTTTAAATGTTAATTAATTAATTTAATTTACATTTGTTGCTTACATAGTTGGAACCTAATAGATCACACACATAAGAATGAATATGAGAAAGTGAAAACGAGGAATTGAATCAAGTATGACTTAATTACAAATAAGTTTTGGGACATTAAGAGCAAAATTGTAATTTACAGTTAATTATAATTTTTACCTAAATTATTAAACATTGACTTAATTGATTCATGTCTAAAATTTATCTTAATAAATTTTAGGTTAAATAAACCTAATATTTTAATAATGATTTATTTAGTTAAATAGCTAAATATAATTGATTAGATTGAAAAATTCTATTACTATATGTATTATGATTTATTTATTTAAATTGTTTAGATAAATAAATAAATAATTATGCACATATATATTTAGTTATAATTTATTATTTAAAAGGTTTAAATAAATAATTATAATTTATTTATTTATTTAAGACATAAGGTTTTCATATATAAAGTTTAAGAGACAGTCAAAAGATAATTATTATTCATAGCCACAAAACTAAATATAGAGAGTACGATAGCTAGCATCATCGTACTCTTTATTCTCTCAACCCTCTAAAATAATTTTAGAGTTTTTCGATTATCTATTCATGTAGATACTACTAGACGGCTTATGGTTTGCGAGAGCCTAGCCGTATCGATTGAAGTTTCGAAGAATCAGCAAAAGAGGTATTCTTCTAAATAATTTTATTGTTTTAATCGTTTAAGTAGATCCCTGTTGGAATAATTATTTTGTTATAATTATATTATTTCGCTGCGTTCTATTCACATTGAAACCCAACACCTATTGTTGTCATTTCAATTGTAGAGTGCGAAAGCTTTAAACTATAACGCTAGAGTCATGAAAAACATGAAGCGAAGGAGTAGAAAGAGCGACTGTGCAGAGGGGTTGTTTTCCCTGTGATTTCATGCCATTAATAGGTGTCTTTGATGGACGAGAAGTGATGAGAAGAAGAGGAGAAGAGGTGGGTCGGTGATGTGTTGTTGTGACAAGAGTTAAGTTGTTTTGCGTTCCATTCTGTTTGATTAAAATTTGATCACATTGTTCAATTGTTTCACTTGGTTTCATATAGTTTAGAAAAACGCCAAGTCAATAGATTTGCAAATGGGAATATAAAATTTTTTATTCAGTAAAATTTTGAATATGTGCCTTATTTAATTTTAAATTTAATGGCTTTTGAAAATAAAAATTTTGCTTCCGTTTTCATTTGATTTTTCTCTGGTTTCTAGATTATTCTTCAATTATTAAATTAAACTATAGTAATTAATTTAATATTTAATATTTATCCTTGAATGATTTAAAAGATTCTTGGCTTTTGAATTCCGATAATATGATTATAGGCTTGAGCCTAACTTTGCAAATTCGAATTTAAAATAAAATTGTTTGGTATTTAGAGCCATAAGATCGAAAATCTAAATTTTAATTTAATAAAAATTTAAAAGTTTTGAAAATAAAAATGCATAACGTTTCAAATAAATATTGATATTATTTTAAAATAATAAAAAATTTATATTGGTGTCGGTAAATGAAAATTGATTAATATTTTATGGCAGTAATTTAAATAATTAAATAACAATTCACTAAAAAAATACTACTCCCTCTGATTCATTTATATAGACAAAACTAACCTTGCACAGGGATTAAGAAGTTAGTTTAACTATAATTTTTGGCCAACATCTTTTCTATTTTGCCCCCAATATTGTATTAATTGAATGTTTGCTTTGAAAGTCAAATATGTCATGCCACTTTATTCCATAAACACAATTAATAACTTATAACCATAACAAAAGGATAAATGACAGCAAAAATCCACCGATTTCTCTTGATTAACGCCAAGTTTTACCTCCTAATCACAATTTTTAAATTTGGTCCTCCCCATTTTAGTGCAAAAATTTTGATGGAAAATAAAATTTTAATTTTCGTTTTAAAAATGTGGACACTTAATAAAGACATTATGTGCAAATAACCTTTTTAGAGCCAAAAATTTTGAGAGCATCAATTGTCTCTTCAAATTCTCTCCAAATACCCACTTATAAATAATGTCAATTCATTAGCTAACAATCATTGCACATGAACTACATCAAAAAAAAATCCAAAACTTCACTTTCTACAACCATGTTATATCCATTTTATCTGAATCTACAACCTCCGGATTTTCCCACAACTTCATAAAATGTGCTCACTCCGACTGTTGACCCTTTAGAGTTGCACGATTTAAATGCAGAAGAAAATACACAATTCACGAATCACGATGACGAGCTTGAATTCACACAATGCCCTTCTGGCATGGTTACTGGTACAAAGAAGGGAGCAAAGAAAAAGAACTTGATAGAAGAAATAAAAAATTTAGTGAAAAACGTGCTTTTTCTAAAATGCAAGAAAGACTATTAAATTCGCGCTCTATCGAGAAAGTTACGCACACAATGTCTATTTCAAAAAGGTCAGTTTATAGAATTTGACATATTGCAAAGAATGGTGCACTAGCTACAAATGGGATGAATGGGAATAGAGGTAAGAAGCGTGTTGTAATTCCAGCGGACAGAATTAAAGAAATATCGCTTAGACGTCGGATGAACCAACGGTCACTAGCACATGAATTGGGCGTATCTTTAACAACTGTGAACAGAGTATTAAAAAGAGGGGACATTGAGCCACACTCAAATGCAATCAAACCACTACTGAAGGAAGAGAAAAACAAGAGTTGAATTTTGCTTGTCTATGATTGATACAGGTACAATCACTAGCAATCCAACTTTTATCAACATGCATGACATAATACACATAGATGAGAAGTGGTTTTTCATGTGCAATGAAATTCAAAAATTTTAGCTTTTGCCTGATAAGACATTACCTACAGGCACATGTAAAAGCAAAAGATTCATTCCAAAGATTATGTTCCTTGCTGTAGTTGCACGCCGTAGATTTGATTCTAATTCTCAGATTCAATTTGACAGTAAGATAGGAATTTGGCTATTCATTTACACTGCTCTTGCTAAAAGAAACAGTAAGAATCGTGTAGTGGGCACAATGAAGACCAAACCTATTATGTCAATTACAAAGGAAACTATTCGTGATTGCCTTATAAAAAACTTATTGCCTTCCATCAAAGAAAAATGGCCAACAAATACCTCTAATACAATATTCATTCAATAGGATAATACTAGGCCACATATAATTGATGGAGATGCTGAGTTTGCAAATGCTGCAAATGAACTTGGTCTAAATATACATTTGATAAGCCAACCTCCTAATAGTCCAAACTTAAATGTCTTGGACCTTGGTTTGTTTAGAGCTATAGATTCAATAAAATATCAAAAGGCTCCTACCAACATAGCAGAACTGGTTTCAACAATTATTAAAGCTTTTGATATTTTTCCTCCAACTGACATAAACAAAGTGTTTTTGACTTTGCAGACGTGTATGGTTCAAGTATTGAAATGTTCTAGAGGGAAAAATTATGAAATTCCCCACATATTGTAACACCCTCCGCCCAGTCCCGAGAGACCCGACAGCGGATGCCACATTCGGTGCCGGAGACACCATCTTAACTTAACATATAAATCATAAAACTAAAATTATGAATTAGAAGTAATTGAGTATTCACAAGTTTAACGAGTCAATTTTTTTTTTTTTTTTTATAATAGCAATTTCATTTCATTTTCCTTGCATTTTTTTATATACATTGGGAAAATTCCTATAGAAATATTGTAAGAATATCCTTTTAAAAACTGAGCTCGCCAAACATGTGAATACAAAATACTTCCAATTAAACTCTAAACTTCCAACATCTCCAAATAATCTTTATAAAATAACAACACTTTTATACTTTCATAATTGAATAAATCCTCAATAGTATTTTAGATCCATCAATTAATTGCATTCATTATATCTATCAAGTCTTAATGAACTAATCATATCAACTGACTTCAAATATTTCATATTCAATCAATCTTATTCTTCTCTCCAAATATATACATCAAAATACTTTGTAATTTGCATACTTCAATTATATTTCAAATAACATAATATCTGAAAATGTAACAATTATACATGCAATCATTCTTCATTATATAAATCTCAATCGACTACTACCAAATTAGTCACTTCTGCTTTGATATTACTCTTCAAATCTTCAAGTAGCAACCACGATCTTCAACCTACGCGTGATAAAAATCGACGCGCTGAGTATAAAACTCAGTGGTGCTCATAATTCACATACTTACCAAAGTTGCGATGACAACTTACTTAAAAACAAATTTCATAAAATTATTTACAATCATAAATGCATTAAAATTCAACATACATTTCCATTTATAGCAAAACAAATAGCACATATACTAGTAATTAATAACATAAAGAATTTAATTCTTTATACCATAAATCCTTTACTTAAGACATTTTATCATCATAAATACTTTGGTTCCTTCAAATAAACTTATAATTAATAACATAAATAATTTAATTCTTTCAAATCATAAATTCATTACTTAAACATTATACCAATACATATACTCTTTATTTTTAATACCATGTACCGAAATATTATGCTTTGAAAATTCATTTGATAACATAATCAGTAATTTCCAAAGTAATGTTTACTAAAATAATATGATCTCATTCGTTTAATTGTACAGATATTTTCCATAGGGCTCGCATACACTTAGGAGAAAGAGAAGCAGATAGGTTTTCAGAACAGATTCAGAATGGCCTTAGGTCGCCAACAGATTCAGAACATATAGAGCGCGTCCGCCCTAACAGAACAGAAGACACCCACGTGTCTAGCATATGATCATAGCTTCTTATCAAAATGGCATCAAATGCCGAGCATGCTCATCAGACAGAATAAAAATCAAATCACACATCAAATTCACACTAAGTATATTAGAGCCCAAAATCCTTGTTTTAATTCTTACTTCATATCACTTATCAGAAAACTTGTCTTATTCTTTAGTCTTCTTAAATTCATAATGTAAGCTTACTTTAGAATCATACTAAAACATAATTACTTAACATAGACAATTTCTTATCATATGAAATCATACATGTAAGCTTACTTTAGAACTTAAGTAACTCATATACTTCAACATAATTACTTAATATAGAAAATTTATCATAAATCCCTTTTCGTTTAAAACTTTCTTAAAGTCATAATGAAATCATATTTTCCTTATTCAAAATTCAAAGCACATACACCTTAAATACCCATTTCTTTGTTAAAACTCTAAACATATAAAAGTTATCAAATAATCATACTTATGTCATATATATAAAATAATTAAGTAAGCTTTACTACACCAAGGTGGTACCAAGGGGAGGAATTTCCTTCTCCAATCAAGCATGCTAACACAACTCTTATGCACAAAAGTATCAATTTCAACCCTCATCATGCATTATCTAAATCAATTTCACACCTTTCCAATTTATATCCATTTAAACATATCCACAACAACACTTTTCAAACTTATTTCTTATTTTTGTCAAATAAATCTTAAAGTATACAAAGAATGAAGAGAACTTCATCACACATAATTCATACCTTCATTTATCCAAACAAACCTATGATTCATGACATAGAAAATTTCCAGCATTAATATAACCTTGACCTTTGCTGGGTTTTTAAGACATAACTTAAGTTCTGTGTCTCCAAATTGAGTGATGTTTGATTCATTAGAAAGCTAAAACAAAATACTACAAATGTTATGAAGGGACCACAGCCCAGATCAATTTTAAGATGGCAAAAAAAAGCTAGGAACACAGACCAATAGTCCAGACCTGATTCAGCAGAACTAATTTCAATGTTTATCAAATTTCTACTTATCCAGACACTCAAATCACACCAATCCAAAACCAGAGAAGTCTCAAGACACAGGGAAACAACTCTCATGAAGAACTCAGAACATAATCTTATCATTATAGTGGTCAAAAAGGGCACTCAATTCAGTGATGCATGTAGCCCGTCATAACAGAGTCAGTTTGGGTGTTTCAGCCATAAGTTGAGCTATATATATCCAAATTGGACACAAGAGGATGGGTTGGAAAGCTAAGGAGCAGACCTACAACTTTCATGAAGGACTCAGACACTAATGGGAAATGCAAGGGATCGAAAAACAGTCTTTAATCACACCCAATAACACTTTTTCCTAATTTCAGCTTACTTAAATCATATACAAGGTAGATATAACGGATATGTGATGTGTCAGCAACTATTTGCATTTTGTATTATAATCCCGTTAGAATAGCTCTCCTAACTCCCGTTAGAATAGCTCTACTAACGCACACTCCTCATCTGTTAGGACTGTGACTAATTATGTATAAGTAATCATAATAGCTTGAACAGAACCAAGAGAGAAATAAAAAGAACACAGAGGTAGCTTTCAAGTGGGCTCCTCTTTCATAAATGAATTTAACTTTATACTGGCTGCTTTAATCCTCATGATGGTATCAGAGCAGGATAGTAAATTTTGATTTCCAGTTTTTTTCCCTTCTTTCTTTCTTTCTTTGATCCACGATTTCAATATGATGAGCCCAGATGATCTCGCGAAAATTCTCGCAGCTATTACTACAAAAAGTAGTGCAGATGATCCGTATTATGTGAGCAATTCTGAAGCTCCTGGATTTAGTTTGGTGAGTGTACCTTTGAAAGGGCCAAATTACCTTTCTTGGAGTAAGTCAGTTCAAATAGCTCTTCGAGCTAAGAAAAAGCTAGGGTTTATTGATGGGAAGATTAAGGCTCCGGCGACTGATTCCGATGACTATGATAAATGGTTGACAGCAGATAGTATGGTGGTGTCTTGGTTATTGAATGCCATGTCAAAGGATATATCTGATGCCTTCGTATTTTGCAAGAATGCCAAGGCTCTTTGGGATGAATTGAAGCAGCGTTATGGTGAGAGCAATGGACCAATGATTTATCAGATTGAACGAGATATTGCTAGTTACAGACAAGGTAATAATTCAGTAACTGAATATTATACTAATTTAAAGAAGCGATGGGACGAGTTGTTGTGTTTAGCTCCGTTACCTGTTTGTTGTGATACCGGCACTGCGATTACAGATTATGATAATAATCGTAGATTGATGCAGTTTTTGATGGGATTAGGAGATGAATATGATAACGTCAAGAATCAAATTCTTCTCCAAGATCCGTTGCCATCTATCAATAAAGCCTATTCAATGATCATGAGCATTGAGAAGCAGAGAGAGGTGCAGACTGATAGCACAGCCTCTACTGAAACAGCTGCAGTAATGCTTGCTCGACGGAATACCACAGGAGGTCGAAGTAGTGGCAGGTCTGGAGGTAATCGGAATTATTCTTCTTTACGCAAAGAAGATAAAAAGAAGCAGTACTGCACTAAATGTAAAATAGGGGGTCATACTGTGGATGATTGTTTTCTTGTTCATGGGTATCCAGACTGGTTTCTTGAATTACAGCAGAAGAAGGGTATTGATATTAGTAAATATCATAGAGCAAACAATGTTATTCGTGGTACGATAGCAGAAACACCTTTGCAGGTTATGCAGCAGCAGAAGGGTATCGATAGGATAGATAAAGGAATGACTGATTTTCTACATCACGAATATCAGAAATTTATTCAATCCAAGAGTAGTAGTGCAGATCACGAAGATGGAGCTATCAGAAACGTGAATTTTGCAGGTATTTTACTCAATTCTGTATTTACTAGCATCAATTTTAATTGCAAGGACAATTGGATAATCGATACTGGTGCAACTGATCACATCACACCCCATCTTCATTTTTATGACCAAGTCATTAAATTGAACCCTCCTAAGACTATTCGCTTGCCTGATAATTCAACCAGATTGGTCACCTACATTGGTACTATTAAGCTCAACTCCAGAATCATTTTGCATAATGTTTTATATGTACCTTCGTTTAGGTGCAATTTGTTGTCTGTGAGTTTGCTTACTCGGACCTGTGGAATGTCAGTACACTCATTTCCTGAATATTGTTTATTCCAGGATTTACAGACTGAAGAAGTTTTGGCCAAAGGAACAGTGATTGAAGATCTTTATTATTTGAGAAAAGAGTCTTTTAATAATATCAGCTCTTGTAATTCTATTAGTCGTTGTTCTGAGCATAATAAACATTTAGCAATGCTTTGGCATGCTAGGCTAGGACACGTCTCTTTCAAGAGACTGAAACATGTGGATGGGGTAGTTAAGTGTGATTATACAGAGTTAATGTGTCCTGTTTGTCCAGTTGCAAAACAAACTCGGTTATCATTTCCTACTAGCATTATTGCTTCTAAGACTGCGTTTGATCTCATCCATGTTGATTTATGGGGGCCTTATGGGTTGAAATCAATTACAAATGCCGTTTATATGCTCACGATTGTCGATGATTTTAGTCATTTTTGCTGGACATATATGTTGAAAATGAAAGACCAAGTGTTGCTTGCCTTGAAATCATTTTTCAATTATGTGCTTACCCATTTTGACAAGAAAGTTAAGATTATTCGTACTGACAATGGGACTGAGTTTGTCAATTCAGCATGTAGTTCTTTTCTACAGGAACAGGGCACCTTACATCAGCGAACTTGTGTTTACACTCCACAACAAAATGGAGTCGTTGAACGGAAACACCGAACCTTGTTGAATATAGCCAGAACCTTGTTTTTCCAATCCAAACTTCCTTCTTATTTTTGGTCTGAATTGTTACTAGCTGCTACCCATATCACAAACCGATTACCATCAGAAAATTTGCAGTGGCTAACTCCTTTTGAGCGGTTACATAATCAACCTGTCATATATGATTATTTTCGGACTATTGGTTGTCTTTGTTATGCCACCAATACCATACCACACAAGAAAAAATTTGATCCTCGAGCTTTCCCATGTGTCTTATTAGGATATGCCCAAAACCAAAAAGCATACAAACTTTATTGTCTAACTACCAAGGTCATTATTTATTCTCGTGATGTTGTTTTTATGGAAACTGTTTTTCCTTTTCACCATGCTAAACCCACAGATGTCACTACTTTTGCTTTACCCACTTGTCTTTCCCATGATGATTATACATCTCCACCACTTCCATTAAATTCACCTACACCAGTTTCTGAACCTCGTACAGACCCTTTATTCTCTTCCATTGAACTCCAAGATTTGCCTTTGGATAATGACCTTCCTGTGGATAATGATACTGAGCTGCCATTACAGGTTCCTGATGTTTTACCGCCAGCTCGGCGTAGTACAAGGGTTACGAAAACACCTGCTTGGTTTGATGATTATGTTACTAATCCCACTACCAATTCTCGTGTCAATTTTTCCTCTTCTCATATAACCTTTGTTGCACAATTATCTAAAATTAAAGAACCTTGCAATTATAATGATGCTAAAAATAATGTGAATTGGGTGAATGCTATGCGTGATGAATTAACTGCTTTGGAACAAAATAATACTTGGACATTAACTGCTTTGCCTCTTAATACTAAACCTGTTGGTTGTAAGTGGGTCTACAAGGTTAAATATAATGCAGATGGAAGTGTTGACAGATATAAAGCAAGGCTCGTCGCCAAAGGGTACAATCAGTTACTGGGCCTGGATTATAATCAGACTTTTTCTCCGTTTGCCAAGCTTGTTACTGTAAGGGTTTTCTTAACTGTGGCCGCCGCTTTTTCTTGGTCTGTCAAGCAACTTGATATTAATAATGCTTATTTACATGGTTTCATTGATGAGGATATTTATATGCAAGTTCCTCCTAGTTATGATAAAGCTGAAACAGGGCAAGTTTGCAAATTGCAGCGCTCACTTTACGGGTTAAAGCAAGCTGGTAGACAGTGGAATAAAGAATTAACTTCGAGTTTATTATCCCAGGGATTCAAGCAATCCTCTTCTGATCATTGTCTTTTCACGAAAGGTACTGGGAAAACTTTTATTGCCTTGCTGGTTTATGTCGATGATTGTCTGATAACTAGTCCATCTGTTACACTTATTTCTGATCTGAAGCATTATTTAGACAAGAAATTTTCTGTTAAAGATCTTGGTGATATTAGATATTTTTTGGGCATTGAAGTGGCACGTACAGACGCTGGTATTATGTTAACTCAACATAAGTTTATCTCTGATATTGTTTTTGATACTGGCTTGCAAGATGCCAAGATTGCAGCTAGTCCTTATATACAAGGTGTTAAGTTAACAGCAGATATGGGACACCCATTGTCCAACGTAGAAAGTTATAGGCGGCTTGTTGGTCGGTTACTTTATTTGTCTATGACCCGGCCTGATATAAGTTATGCAGTCCAGCAACTCAGTCAATACATGCAGGTTCCGCATACTCAACATCTCAAAGCAGCTCTTACCGTTGTGCGCTACCTGAAGGGTACTAGTTATCTTGGTTTGTTTTTACCCGCTACAAATGATTTAAAGCTTCGAGCCTTTTCTGATGCTGACTGGGCATCTTGTACGGATTCTCGCCGCTCAGTTACTGGTTATTATATTTTTCTTGGCACTTCCTTGGTTTCTTGGAAGACTAAAAAGCAGTCTACGGTTAGTCGATCCTCTGCTGAATCGGAATATAGAGCCATGGCTACTACGGTTTGCGAGATTCAGTGGTTATCTTCCTTATTGACTGATTTTCATGTTCATGTTCATCGACCTATTCCTCTTCATTGTGATAATAAGGCAGCTATTCATATAGCTGCAAATCCGGTGTTTCATGAACGCACCAAGCACATTGACATTGATTGTCATGTGGTTCGGAATCAAATTCAAGCTGGGTTCCTTAGCACTCCTTTTCTTCCTTCTACAATGCAGCTGGCTGATATGTTTACTAAGTCTTTGCCATCTTATTCATATCGTGATTTTGTTCTCAAGCTTGGGTTAGTTGATTTCTCACCAACTCCAGCTTGAGGGGGGGGGGTATAACGGATATGTGATGTGTCAGCAACTATTTGCATTTTGTATTGTAATCCCGTTAGAATAGCTCTCCTAACTCCCGTTAGAATAGCTCTACTAACGCACACTCCTCATCTATTAGGACTGTGACTAATTATGTATAAGTAATCATAATAGCTTGAACAGAACCAAGAGAGAAATAAAAAGAACACAGAGGTAGCTTTCAAGTGGGCTCCTCTTTCATAAATGAATTTAACTTTATACTGGCTGCTTTAATCCTCATGAGTAGAGATTTCTACCACATACTAAATACTCATTAAATATCATCTTAAGATCATAATTCCACAAAGAATAACAAGAAAACTTAAGGATTTATTCATCAATAGGTTCTGCCACTCTTGAAGAATGAAGAAGAAATTATTTTCCTTATCAATTCAACATATAAGCATGCTTAGAAATCTCCCAAGAACACATTTATACCACCAAAATTCAATAATCAAATCATTTCATATAAAATTCCCAATTTTCACAAAATAGTATAAACTTCACAAAATCAAAAATTGAAACAAGATAAGAGTGTTTATGAACACTAACCTTAAATATAAGCTCTAACAAGCTTAAATCAAACTCTTGAAGCCTTAGTTTTCCCTTGTCTTTGGTAGGAAGTTCTCCACCCTTTGTCCTCCAAATTACTTGAAATTATTCACTAAATATCATTTCTCAAGCTTTAATCTCAAAGATTAAGTACTTAATCAAAGTTTATTGGAGTGTATTTGATGTGTTTAGGAAGTAAAAATTGAAGACCTAAAGGAGAAGAAGAAGAAGAAGAAGAAGAAGAAGAAGAGAAAGGTCACGTTAGATGGAGAGGAAAAGGAAGAAAATATGTTAGCTCAAATAATGGAGTTGACTAAAGGGTAATTTGGTCCTTTCACCAAAATTGGATGGCTAGGATTGAGCAATGTAATTCAATCTAATGGCTACAAATATTCTCCAAATTAAATTCCTTCAAAATATTATTTATCTCCATAAAAATTCTTAAATTTAATCCTTAAAAATAATTCCTCTAATTTCCTTAATTAATATAACACCATCTCAAATTTACTCCATAAAAATAATTTCTCTAATTTCTTTAATTAATATAACAACATAATTCACTATTCACTAATTCTCTAATTTCTCCAAAAAAAATATTCATTACTTACTTTCTACCCATAAAAATAATGTATACATACTCCAAAAATATTAAATAAAATATAACACATAGATAGTAATTTTTCCGGACCAAAATAATATTTATTGCCGGACCGATGGCACTATTCACAGACCGATAATTTACTATTTCAGACACAGAAAAATGGGGCGTTACAGTTCTACCCCCCTTAAAGAATTTCGTCCTCGAAATTCACTTGAATTAAGAAATTCCAAATCTCATAATATTTTTCCGACTTAATTTATTCTTCCTTAATCGGCTAGCACTTACTATCCTTATATTCTATAAGTGATTCTCCTAAATGAAGATCCATAATAGTAAATTTAACCATTCAATATTTAAAAATTTTAATCTCATAAGTATAACATAAACTTACTTTGCATAACACCGATTAGATCCTTAATATCCTCTTTAATTCCCTTACAAGAAAAATCCATAAACATCTCTTATTCTATCTAACACTCAATCCAAGGACCTATATAACTCCCTTTCCAAACATATCATCATATCAGATACATATCAAGGCATTTAATTTAAATATCATATTCGAAGATTTGCATCAAGTCAATTCTCATAAAGCATGATGAGATTATATGAACATATACTGAAATCATATAGCTTATTTTCATAACAGTATTCTTCTGAGATCAGATATCTTATTCTTATAACATCTGATACTTATTTTCAAACACTGCCATGCATATATACATATAGTCATACATGCATTCTTGCAAGTTCCACTCGAGAAAAATAATACCAAAGTTCCAAATCTCAATACATAAAAGTATTTATACACAATCACAAAGTTATGCAAACCATGCAATGTGTCATATAAACTATCCCAACTTAACCATTTATCCATAACGATTTAATAGAATGCACTAAGTCATAGCAATTCCACCTCTTTTTTTTCTCATCGATATCTTACATAAATCCATAAATCATTCATGACTTGTAAATACTTCTATTAACTATTAGCCAATCAAATCTTTTCTATCGTAACAATGATCACTTATAAACTTTTGATAATTTTGGCTTAGAATTTGTTCTCATATAAGCATAGTGATATCAACATGAACCACAATTTTTTTTTTTTTCATATTCATGAACTCTCCAAAATATAGAAATTCTTGTCTTGTATATTCTGATGCATCATTACTTCTATGTCCATCAAATCTTAATAACCATGATTCCTAATTTGTTAAAAACTCTAAATAACGACTATCATCTCATTTAAATCATACTAATTCATACTCCTTCACATGTCTGTAATTGATTCTTTTCTTAATATTCATACAATAACATGACTAGATCCATTCTTACTTATCTATTTTTTTTTTTTTGTATAACATCAATTTAATAGTTGGACAACTATCTCTCCATATCTGGTGTCATTCATCAATTCACTTAACCATCAGGGCCCAATATTTATATAACATAATTATCTTAATTTCTTTACATGAGTCGTTTACTTTTTCCTCGGATTATAGAATCTGTCATTAAACAAAAATCCTTATTTATAACTATATAACATCTAGAATTTAACAAATACTTGAAACATCAAAAGACTAAATCTCTTTGAATTTAATTCATACTTATACCATATTAAACCATAAGGTGCCACAATTCATACAAGATCCACTACTAGGCACATAAAAATTAATTTATTTCTTACTAAGAATCACAATTTACTTTTTTTTTTTTATAACCATAACAATTCATAGTATTCCCGATATTCATACAGTTGAAAACTAACTGATGAATACCACAATATACTTTACTCCACCAAGTAGTAATTATTGCTCATAAATAGAAATCACTTCTCATAAATGGCTTGAAATAATGTTTTATTCCACCAGCATTATTTCTTATGAAAAATACTCATCACTCATTATTATAGCAAGTCACATCAAATTATTCATCATTTAAACCTTATAAATATCCATTATGTAAATACACCAATTCTGTCCAAAAGAATGCTGATCACAATAGTCATACTAAATGCCATTAGCCAAAATCATGTAAACTTCATCAATTGCATATATTAAAATCGATACTCTAAATAGATTCTATTGTCCATAAATCCGCATCATTTAATTCTCTTATTAGATAATACTAGCAACTCATTCTCACCATACTCCTTCTACAGGCACATATAGACACATTCATGCATTTTATGTATGCATTTCACAATCAACAAGTATTAAATAAAAATAATATACTTTCATCATTTAACTTCAACTTAACATTTATAATATTTATCATGCATCACTTAACATGACTTCTTGCCCACATAACCATACAAGTTTACACTTCATCTTACATACTTAAATTCTATATAAATATCATTTTCATGTTTACTTCGTAAACCAATATACTTCATAGTTCATGAATCTATACAAATGAATTCATTTTCATTTATAAAACAATCTTTTCGTTTATCAAAACTTTATAAAACCACACTTGAAAATTTTATTTAATTAATTTTTTTTTTCTATATCGAAAGGATTCAATAGAAAGGAAAAATCCTCAAAGCAAAATCACTTATCCATAAGCAACATAAAACAATATGCTTCTTATGGTGTCAAAATAAACAAACATTTCCACAAGTTAATCATACTATCAATATCATGAGTACATGTCAATTTCGAAATTAAAATTCATATTTTCAAAAGTCAAATCTTCAATATATTTCTATCACTTGGAAAACATATCAACTCAAGAAAAAGAACACAAATCCTTTAATGCCTTAATAATATCTCATCTCCAATAACCACCACATCGAATCTCTATCCCTTATTCTCTAAGAATTTCCTCCAAGAATAATTTATTCAACTGGTTTAAAAGGATATAACCATTAATCATCAGTAGTAACCTCAATATATACTCCGCTTACCACGACACCACTCTCCAATTGCTGGTTGTTTCCAATTCAAACAAATATGGCATGTATTTAACTTAAATTACTCATACTCTCACTTCAAAATAGATAAATTCCTACATATATACACATATAGTCCTAGAACCGTCTAAACCTATGCTCTGATACCACTAAATGTAACACCCTCCGCCCAGTCCCGAGAGACCCGACGGCAGATGCCACATTCGGTGCCGGAGACACCATCTTAACTTAACATATAAATCATAAAACTAAAATTATGAATTAGAAGTAATTGAGTATTCACAAGTTTAGCGAGTCAATTTTTTTTTTTTTTATAATAGCAATTTCATTTCATTTTCCTTGCATTTTTTTATATACATTGGGAAAATTCCTATAGAAATATTGTAAGAATATCCTTTTAAAAACTGAGCTCGCCAAACATGTGAATACAAAATACTTCCAATTAAACTCTAAACTTCCAACATCTCCAAATAATCTTTATAAAATAACAACACTTTTATACTTTCATAATTGAATAAATCCTCAATAGTATTTTAGATCCATCAATTAATTGCATTCATTATATCTATCAAGTCTTAATGAACTAATCATATCAACTGACTTCAAATATTTCATATTCAATCAATCTTATTCTTCTCTCCAAATATATACATCAAAATACTTTGTAATTTGCATACTTCAATTATATTTCAAATAACATAATATCTGAAAATGTAACAATTATACATGCAATCATTCTTCATTATATAAATCTCAATCGACTACTACCAAATTAGTCACTTCTGCTTTGATATTACTCTTCAAATCTTCAAGTAGCAACCACGATCTTCAACCTACGCGTGATAAAAATCGACGCGCTGAGTATAAAACTCAGTGGTGCTCATAATTCACATACTTACCAAAGTTGCGATGACAACTTACTTAAAAACAAATTTCATAAAATTATTTACAATCATAAATGCATTAAAATTCAACATACATTTCCATTTATAGCAAAACAAATAGCACATATACTAGTAATTAATAACATAAAGAATTTAATTCTTTATACCATAAATCCTTTACTTAAGACATTTTATCATCATAAATACTTTGGTTCCTTCAAATAAACTTATAATTAATAACATAAATAATTTAATTCTTTCAAATCATAAATTCATTACTTAAACATTATACCAATACATATACTCTTTATTTTTAATACCATGTACCGAAATATTATGCTTTGAAAATTCATTTGATAACATAATCAGTAATTTCCAAAGTAATGTTTACTAAAATAATATGATCTCATTCGTTTAATTGTACAGATATTTTCCATAGGGCTCGCATACACTTAGGAGAAAGAGAAGCAGATAGGTTTTCAGAACAGATTCAGAATGGCCTTAGGTCGCCAACAGATTCAGAACATATAGAGCGCGTCCGCCCTAACAGAACAGAAGACACCCACGTGTCTAGCATATGATCATAGCTTCTTATCAAAATGGCATCAAATGCCGAGCATGCTCATCAGACAGAATAAAAATCAAATCACACATCAAATTCACACTAAGTATATTAGAGCCCAAAATCCTTGTTTTAATTCTTACTTCATATCACTTATCAGAAAACTTGTCTTATTCTTTAGTCTTCTTAAATTCATAATGTAAGCTTACTTTAGAATCATACTAAAACATAATTACTTAACATAGACAATTTCTTATCATATGAAATCATACATGTAAGCTTACTTTAGAACTTAAGTAACTCATATACTTCAACATAATTACTTAATATAGAAAATTTATCATAAATCCCTTTTCGTTTAAAACTTTCTTAAAGTCATAATGAAATCATATTTTCCTTATTCAAAATTCAAAGCACATACACCTTAAATACCCATTTCTTTGTTAAAACTCTAAACATATAAAAGTTATCAAATAATCATACTTATGTCATATATATAAAATAATTAAGTAAGCTTTACTACACCAAGGTGGTACCAAGGGGAGGAATTTCCTTCTCCAATCAAGCATGCTAACACAACTCTTATGCACAAAAGTATCAATTTCAACCCTCATCATGCATTATCTAAATCAATTTCACACCTTTCCAATTTATATCCATTTAAACATATCCACAACAACACTTTTCAAACTTATGTCTTATTTTTGTCAAATAAATCTTAAAGGATACAAAGAATGAAGAGAACTTCATCACACATAATTCATACCTTCATTTATCCAAATAAACCTATGATTCATGACATAGAAAATTTCCAGCATTAATATAACCTTGACCTTTGCTGGGTTTTTAAGACATAACTTAAGTTCTGTGTCTCCAAATTGAGTGATGTTTGATTCATTAGAAAGCTAAAACAAAATAATACAAATGTTATGAAGGGACCACAGCCCAGATCAATCTTTAAGATGGCAAAAAAAAGCTAGGAACACAGACCAACAGTCCAGACCTGATTCAGCAGAACTAATTTCAATGTTTATCAAATTTCTACTTATCCAGACACTCAAATCACACCAATCCAAAACCAGAGAAGTCTCAAGACACAGGGAAACAACTCTCATGAAGAACTCAGAACATAATCTTATCATTATAGTGGTCAAAAAGGGCACTCAATTCAGTGATGCATGTAGCCCGTCATAACAGAGTCAGTTTGGGTGTTTCAGCCATAAGTTGAGCTATATATATCCAAATTGGACACAAGAGGATGGGTTGGAAAGCTAAGGAGCAGACCTACAACTTTCATGAAGGACTCAGACACTAATGGGAAATGCAAGGGATCGAAAAACAGTCCTTAATCACACCCAATAACACTTTTTCCTAATTTCAGCTTACTTAAATCATATACAAGGTAGAGATTTCTACCACATACTAAATACTCATTAAATATCATCTTAAGATCATAATTCCACAAAGAATAACAAGAAAACTTAAGGATTTATTCATCAATAGGTTCTGCCACTCTTGAAGAATGAAGAAGAAATTATTTTCCTTATCAATTCAACATATAAGCATGCTTAGAAATCTCCCAAGAACACATTTATACCACCAAAATTCAATAATCAAATCATTTCATATAAAATTCCCAATTTTCACAAAATAGTATAAACTTCACAAAATCAAAAATTGAAACAAGATAAGAGTGTTTATGAACACTAACCATAAATATAAGCTCTAACAAGCTTAAATCAAACTCTTGAAGCCTTAGTTTTCCCTTGTCTTTGGTAGGAAGTTCTCCACCCTTTGTCCTCCAAATTACTTGAAATTATTCACCAAATATCATTTCTCAAGCTTTAATCTCAAAGATTAAGTACTTAATCAAAGTTTATTGGAGTGTATTTGATGTGTTTAGGAAGTAAAAATTGAAGACCTAAAGGAGAAGAAGAAGAAGAAGAAGAAGAAGAAGAAGAAGAAGAAGAGAAAGGTCACGTTAGATGGAGAGGAAAAGGAAGAAAATATGTTAGCTCAAATAATGGAGTTGACTAAAGGGTAATTTGGTCCTTTCACCAAAATTGGATGGCTAGGATTGAGCAATGTAATTCAATCTAATGGCTACAAATATTCTCCAAATTAAATTCCTTCAAAATATTATTTATCTCCATAAAAATTCTTAAATTTAATCCTTAAAAATAATTCCTCTAATTTCCTTAATTAATATAACACCATCTCAAATTTACTCCATAAAAATAATTTCTCTAATTTCTTTAATTAATATAACAACATAATTCACTATTCACTAATTCTCTAATTTCTCCAAAAAAAATATTCATTACTTACTTTCTACCCATAAAAATAATGTATACATACTCCAAAAATATTAAATAAAATATAACACATAGATAGTAATTTTTCCGGACCAAAATAATATTTATTGCCGGACCGATGGCACTATTCACAGACCGATAATTTACTATTTCAGACACAGAAAAATGGGGCGTTACACATATCCAAGCTTAGTTTGATAAGAAATGGTACTTTGCCTACTGTAATTGAAGTTAATGCAGACGTAGTGAAGAAAGTAGCAACAACAGTGCAACAACAGTGCAACATCCTATTGCAAACATATTTTCCATGTGAGAGTAGTTTCATATGCGTTAAAGGAGAAATGACATTTAGTAGTTAAAAAAAATATGGTCTTTTTATTTAAAAAGTGCACAAGCTGTCTTTATAAAACGTTGCTACAAATCGTCTTCTGGATAATATAAATTTGTGCTTAAATATTGCAAATGTGGGTGCTTGTACTCATGTATTGCACATATATTATTATTACATGTTTTTCCTCTCTCGATCTGTATATAAAAAAAAAATCAATAGTCTTTGTTAAGTAAATGTGTGCAAATTAGAGATAAAAAATACACCATAAAATAAAATTTGGACAAATACAAAAAGTGAACGCTAATTATATCACAAAATGTGTCCACTCTAAAGTCATTGTTCACATAAAAAAACCTATACTTAAAACAACAAACACATGACTGGAAAAAAAAAAATCAGTTCACAAAAACACAATGTGAACACAAAAAATAAACATAACTATGGACACTCTAACATTAGTTCAAACTAAAACAGAAAATACTACTTCAACATTACCATTTATTCATCTCTTGCACTCAGATCTACAGTGTTTCTTCAACAATTTCACTTGAATTTAGGAGTTCATCAACAGAATCCATTGAGAAGTTGTGCAGCATAGGATCTTGACTATCAGGCTGTGTCTCATCTTCATCTACCATTGTTGTAGTTTCAGAATCCTTTTCTTTTTTATTTTCTTCCTTATGGACTTTATTTTCATCATTATTCCCTTGTTTGTCCCCACCTGCTCCAGTATGAGCACCATTTCCATTCTTCCTCACACCTTGAGGAGTGTCAGGCACTTTAGTCATATTGGCATTTGACTAAACACATTCCTTTAGCTCTATCACCTCTGCCTTAATTTCTTCAATATGTGCCCTAGTTTTATCAACCTTTGCATCCAATTTCTGCACTAATTCAAAAACTGCATCCATTTTCTTCATAAATTGAGATGATAATTTTGTATTGACAGTAGCCTTGTAGCCCTTTTTGGAAGGTTAACCGGTTATTTCAAAGTCCTGTTCTCATCCCTATTGCCCCACTATATAACATCATTGTCCTCAACATACTTCAACAAAATCTACCCCTTATCTCTAATCTTGACAATATTACAAGAGTTCAGATACCTCCCATTAATGTTTTCAATTGCTCTAATATTATCTACATGCTCCTCCTTAACATCAACTCTAGCAGCCACAATGCAATTTGAAATTAGCCTTCCATAAGGCAAATGAATGCAATTCTTCCGCGCTTTATACTTTTCTACACTCATAATCTTCGATTGTGTGCAGTATTGTTCAAATATGCCTGCTGAACTAATTGGAACATGCTTAATCATATGCTATAAAATTAATTTTTCATCTTCAGTAATATTGTCCTTCCTACCAAATTTGGGCAAAATTTTTCCACAACCAATTAAATGAAGTTATCTAGGAATTGCCTTCATCCTAGTTCCAACAAGCTCCTCATTAGCATAATTTTGTGCCAAGAACCTCTCTTCAAATTCAGCAACATCATAACCTTCAGGATATTCAGTATCTTCAATAACAAAATCAAAACTACCAGAATAAATTTGAGCAACATGTAAAACACTCTCATTAATCTTAATCTCAAAACCTTTAATAACTGAGACCACAATAATCTTTTCCCTATCACCCCTTTTTGTTTTCTGTACACACATATTTGCATAAAACAATCTAAATAATCGAGGGTATACCATACCCTCCATTGGCATACACTTTCTTAGAAAGATTTCAAAATAAGGTTCTAAGTCTAAACCAAGATCCTTTAACTCATCAAACTCAACCTTTTTTTCAATCAATAATTTTTCATGCATAACAACTTACTTGTAGTATTCTTCACAAGATCGAGACTTAAAGGCATTTTTCCTCATCATTAATTTTCTTTCTAAGATCCTCTTTTTTTTATTCTTCTGATTCAATGGACTCGACCTCTTCTTGAATAATTTTCCTTTTTTTTCGCTGTTTTCTTTGAAGATTGCGAAGCTTTCTTTTTGGGTGAGGACATTTTCAAGAACGAAGTGCGTTTTGGGGCTGTAGATTGCATTCTATACCCCTTTTTTTCTTTTTAGCATCAGATATATCGACTAACTTTCCCTTCTCTTCCACAATTTTCTTCATGGATGAAACCCCACTATCTTTCTCCATTTTCTTTTGTTTGCTTGTCATTGCAGTTTTACTGTGTTTGGGTGCCACGTATAAGTAAAAAATATCATTTGAGAAGAGTCACTAGATTTGCAATTGATGGAGGAAGCGATTTTTTAGGGGTGAAAGCGGTTGAAGGTTTTCAAACTGCAAATCCCTAATTCTTAAAACAAAAGAATTTATGGGCACATTTTTTTTTTTTTTGAAGCAAAGCACTATTGTTTTGAGACATATCATTTAGGTTAAATATGCCTCTAACAATCTCTTGTGCCCCACTTATATGAACCATGCTTATTTTTCTACACGATTAATTTGTCATGAAATATGCCCACAAAAAATTTTCTATATTTAATACAATATTTAAACTTTGTTTACCACTTTCTTGTTTTTATAAAAAGTGAGTACTCTAAACAAGACAAATTAAGAGTAATTTAGATTTTTCATTTTGCCATAGTTAGGCTGCACGTGGATCGAATTGAGTCAGGTTTATTAATTTAAAGTACCTGACTCGTATGTGCGAGTTAGTGATTTTTTTGAACCAACTCAACCCATTAAATGCATGAACCCGTGGATTATAAATGAGTTGGGTTAAATACGGGTTCAACGTAAATTCGCTGGTCAAATAAATAATAATAATAATATTATTTTTATTATTTTTATTATTTTTAAATATAATATAATTATTTAAGAGGAATTGCTAAAAATAATTAAATATATTTAAAACTTAATTATACAATAACTTCCACAAACTACAAATATATACCAATAATGATATTAAAATTAAATTTTTTAATATGATCATTATTATCACCATCATAATCATAATCAACAATGAAAAATTAAATTTCCTAATAAGAAAGACAATAAGTAAACTTAAAAATAGTTAGTAACCTAATTATGCAATAAGTTTTAGACTATAATATATTCCAATAGTAACAATTCAAAACAAGTTTATACTAAAGAAAAAAAAAAGCAATTAAAGGCAATATATACTAAATATGGAATAATTTAATATTTATATTCAAAATTGCAAATCAAACCAAATTAACTAAATAATTCATAATCACACACACACACACACACACACACATATATATATATATATATATATATATATATATATATATATATATATATATTTTGACATTGTTTATAGGTTAGATCAGGTATGCGAATTTATTTAGTGAATCTGTGATCCAACTCAACCCATGACTCGTCCAACTAAACTCATTATATCTTCAAACCAGTCAGATTGAGTTTGATTGGATTGGATCACTCAAATTGGATCGGTTAAAATGGGTCATGTACAGCTCTAGCCATAGTTCAATTTAAATAACTTTATCTATACAAGTGGAATACTAAAAATGAAAATTTTATCTATATGAATGAAATGACGCAAGTATTTTCATCCAAGAAGGTGAAATTAAGCGCCAAAACACTAGCTAAACTTTTTCAACTTTCCCAGTAAAAAACATGCAAGAAAGAGACAAAAAAAAAAACAAATGTTCGAGTTTCCAAGGAGAGTTCAAAATAGAACTCATTAAAACGAGCCACGTGTATTTAATATTAACCAGCAATTGCAAAACTGATGAGAAACAAAAACAAAAATAGTAACGCGTAATCTTCTTCTTTCATCTTCCTTAAAGATCACTTTGTTTCCTTAGATCTATGTTTTTATTTTTGCAGCGATAATGGAGAGGTTACCTGCAGATCTCTGTCTCAAGGTTTTCTGCTGGTTGGATCACCAAAACCTTGCAGCTGCTCTCCAAGGTCAAGTAGCTAACATTCATTCATATTTTGGCTCTTTTTTTAATCCAAGAACAGAACTTTCTTATTTTATTTGTTCGGTTCTCAATTGTAGATTAGATCGGTTTTCAATCAGTTCAATTTCTGTATCTAATAATTTGTAGCCCGTCTTTTCAGGTTAAAGCTATAAAAGGGTCAATTGTCAATTTGTTTATTGTTTTAAGCTTGAACATGAAAAACATTTATGAAGGATCTAGGATCTAAAAATCTATGGAAATAGAATTACATGAGAAATTGTCAAACGCATATGCTCTATTTTGAGAATTATTTATGACGGAGGAAGCAGTAGAACTAGAACCAAGTGAGAGTTAAATTAGCAGTGAACTTCTAGTTTTAAAGCTTTCTTATATGGGCAATAACATTCTTTGTTGTTGAAAATAAATAGTGCAGATTTGGCAATAACATTTTCATTTTTGCTGGATTTCCTACCTTTTTTTTGTAGCATGTTATTGACATTGCAAATTTGAATGTATAGTTTGCAAGAAGTGGAAGGCTTTGGCCTCAGATAATGTTCTGTGGTCTAATCTCTTCGAGGAGAGATGGGGAGGAGATCGGGCTGCTTTCTTTGCCCCTATTGACTCAAAGTCATGGAAAGATGTGTATGAGGTGCAAGATCGTTGTGATCGAGTTGGATTGTAAGTTCAACGCCAATGTCTTTTTTTTTTTTAATTCTATTGTTGCTTATTCAAGTTACCCTCTAGCTAGCTGCACCAATTACACAATTAGGCATACTAATCGATCATCAATAACAGAAAATATGTGATGATAAGTTCTTATTCAATTGTATAAATGATAAACTTCATTAAATGGTTGTATAACCTGTCATATTTGTCGAATTCCTGGGGAGGAAACATACTTTCACTTTTGAAACACCAAATTTCTATCAAATTTTGGGATGATTGTAGCCCCTGAGGTTCAACAATGATATCTATTTAACATTCTATTTTACGCCTTGTTGGCTAGACCAAGTTTCTTTATAATGTGAATATCACTTTGTGATGGTATTATTATGACTTGGAGCGGTTGCTCCAATGGGGTGGAAATAGCCAGTTTTGGTGATCAACTAGAGCTCAAGCCCGTTGTAGTTTGGTTTTGGCTTAATTAATTACATATTGGTTTGGAGAAGACATTGGAAGCAGAAAATAGTTTTCATACTGTTATCGAATGCTTGTCTAGTTAAGCTCCAATGTTGCATTTGGATAAATGGAACTGATGTTCAAGCTCAAGCTCTAATGTTCAAAATCTTAAATTTTCAAATCAAATGTGAATCCAATGTGATTTACAATAATAAGTGATAAATTGTTGTGATTGAATGAAGATGTTGGTTTTTTACATGAGCAGGGGGCTGAAGATAATCCGAGAAGGTGGTGATTACTATCTTGTTCACCAAGGGGAAATCCAAAGATATTTAGGTTCGAGGAGACGAAATGAAAGGGCTATAAGTTGTCCACCAAGTTCAAAAGGGGAGCTTATGGCAGATAGATCCATGACAGATGAGGAATCCTGCTGCCGAGGGATATTGGACAAAATATTTTTCTTCATTGGAGATCTGGAAGTTGCATCAACAGAAGCTAAACGTGTTAGGACTCAATGAGCAGGCATCAAGATGCTGTAAAGCACATTCAAAATGTGAAATTTCTCTCTCGCCTGCATTAGCATAGATCCCCATTATCGATGTCTGTATATTAATTTATTGAAATAACCCTTCTCTGGTGTTTTGTGTAAATACTGTCTGCATTCATATTGAAGGTTAATGTATTATTTGCGTGAAATAAAGTGCAGAGTAGAACGGCTGATACATGAACATGCAGATAAGAAAAAAATAACAGCAAGCAAGGGAATATTTGTACATTCAACCCAGTCTTGATGCTTTAGAAATGCCCCTTACCCAATTATCAAGGTATGCTTTAGAAATACTGAGTGCCTCATGATAATGAATAGTTTAAGCATATCGACCTAGGAGAATTCATGATCAGGAGAGAGAAAAGTCAGGCTAATTAGACAAAGTTTTGAAATGTTTTAAAAGCACCGAAAACTAACAAATTGAGTTATATGAATGCCAATAATTAGTCTACAATTCGATTTCTTATGATACAGTTTTTGATATTAAATGTACTTTAATTATATTCACATTATAAATTATTTTAGCTCTTCTTTTATTTTTCACTAACAGTTCATAAAGGATTAAATTGCATTTACTTCTTGAAATACATGGAAAAGTTAAATGAAAATGGAAAAATAAACCGTGAATAGAATAATTAAGTAATAGCCAACGCTTTTAACACAATAGAAGATAAGAGTTAAACCATTTAAGCGCTTCAAATCTTACATCGCAACAAGTTATGGTGTTACAGGTTATAAAGTAGGATACACTTGCAAATCATTGGAGCATTTGTCAGTCATAGAAGTAAGCTAATGGAGAAAATTGTAATAGATCACTTGGCAGTTACTACTCTGGTACAAATCTATAAGACTTGGCTCAGAAAAAGAAAAGAATAACATGAATTACTCATTTACTCTGTAGACATTTCCTACAAAGGACTCATTGATACACTTACTTTCGAAACTAAAGACAGCCATAAAAAGAATCACAATAGTGGCGCAAGCAGCTTTTCCTTTCCTGATTTGTAAAGAAAACCTGCGTTTTTGTTTCTTTCCCCCCTATAAATGAATCCCAATTCAAACAGAACCGGACAAATGTATAGAATTACTGTGATTGTTTCTAAAAATCCCGGTTTTTTAAGCTCATGCCAATCAAATATTCAATGGCTCCGCTTCAGTGTCCTTTTCCCTTGCTGCCCAATCTTCTGTCTCTGCAATTCAGAAAGCAACCAAATGTTACAGGAAGCTCTTAGGTAATATGAATAACAAAATGACACATGTTTAAGAAGATAAACACAGTAAAGATGAAGTATTAATGGAAAAGCAAGGATTATACTTGGCTTATCTGCAATCTGCATGAGCCGCCTCTGCAAGATAGATGCCACAAAGAGGAAAATCGAGCACATGCCGAACATAATGGTGATAGGGAATGCATTAACCTGCAAAAGAAACCAAAGGAATCATTTACGTGACATAATGGGGAATCATTAAAATATGCATTCTTTCAAGCTGTGTGAGAAAAATGGTGGCTGGCTTTAAGAAGATATTGTTGCAGAATTGAGCAAAGATAAGTATTTTCACATCAATTTCCATAAGGTTAAATTTTCACCAACCACAAATCAACACCAACGGATTTGTTTTGAAGTGGTATGATTAAAAATCAGAAATACTAGAATAAATGCAGAAAAAAAAAATGGTGTGATTAACCATGGGTTTTTCCAACCCTGTAAACAATTCCATAGAGACTAGTCCTAATGGATGCAGATATGTTAAGCAAAGCACACAACATACATTGTACAAAACGATGCAGACGAAGATATTCAGAGGAATGCGGAAGAAGTTCATAATAGTGCTTCTGGCCTCCTCAGGAATATACTGGGATCTCATCTTCATAATTGATGGCCAGAATATCCCAACACATGCCTCAAAGGTACAGAAACCAAGAAGCTGGATACAACCTGAAATTGAGATACCTCCACCTTTCACTCCAGAAGGCAAAGGTAAGAACTGTTTCATACAAGAGAAGTCAGATGCTAAAAAAAAATGAGAAAAAGGAAGGTGTAAACCGTGGATGAAATCCATACATACATTGGTTGCAACAGGAAGCGTAAGAGAGATAGAGGAGATAACAAAAACAATCTGCATGTAGCTTTCTACCCTGGATGATGAGCGAGCCATCAATCGAGATGCAAGGGAGCTTCCCAACATTGATGCCAACATGAATGTTGCAAAAATAAAACCATGAGGAATATCCTCTTCATTTGGGCTCAAAGCAGGTGTCCAAAGGAAAACAAAGGTATACATAGAGCCTTCAAACAGCGACTGAATGGCACCAAGCAAAGCAATTTTCTCATCTGAAGCACATTTAATACAACTTTAAGAGGGAAAAAAATGAAAAGACAGAAAAATGGAAAAGGAATGTTAAAAATATAAATGCTTAGAACCATTGATCATGCTGGTCATAGGTGCACAAGCAACAAGGAAGAAAAGAAATGAAAGTAAAATTAGCTTTCCAAATGTCAGATTGAGAATATGTATAGTATAAAACAAGTGCTGGGCTTTACCAGAAGCAATGGCCACAGCAGCACCCCTGAATTGGGTAAACAAGTCCTTGCTCTCTGAAGCGTCTCCATAATTCTCGGTCCATGATGATAAAATAATGGCCATTCCGATTGCAAGAAAGCATGCAGCAGCATCAAAGGGAGCCACAGGCCCAAGGGCAAATGAATCTACAAGAAGGTTTCCAAACAGTCCAGACAAAATAGCAACAAGACCATTTCCCAGAAATATTGCCTTTGAGAAAGTTAGGGATAGCCATTGTTGATCAAAGCCCCTCTACATATATCAAATGAAAAACAGAATAATTTCAGATGATATAGCATTCAAAGTCGGTTATGGTTTTAATGAAATGATCATAACAGAGAGTAACAGAAAAAATATATATATATGGACGGTTATGGTTTGAATGAAATGATCATAACAGAGAGTAACAGAAATATATATATATATATGCTGAGCACAAAGCTCTAGGTTCAAAACTTGCTTGGAAATTAAGACTGTAAAAATATTTAAGCCTTTGTTTGGAGGGATGCAAAATATGGGAAGATGTAAACTAGGGGGTGAAAATGCATTGGAATTTTCAAATTACCTTGTTTGGTTTGGGTGAAAATAATAAAGAGGGTGTAAAATAAATTTATTTTACCTTGTACAATTTTCCTCCCAAAATGGAGTGAAAATAAGAAATAATGGGTGAAAAGTTACCATTCATATATAACAATAATAATAATAATAATAAAATTATTTTACACCAATCCAAACAATGAGTGCAAAATATTGAGATAAAATGAATAGTACCATTTTACTTCCTTATTTCCTCCTTCCTTATTTTACATCCCCTCTCTTCCCAAACATAGTGCAAATCCAAAGATGGAAAGACAAATATCATGACAAGCATGACATGCAAAAACAGTTTTGAAATAATCGGACAACTTAAGACAATAGAAACAGGTAAATCCAGAGTTCGGAATTCGAAATGCATAACAAACATGACCAGAAAAAGCAGTATAGTAATTATTAAAAAAATCATGTAAAAACAGCCTATTCAAATAAAAAAAAGGCAGGCAAGCAAAGAAACTGTCAAGAACTCCTGGTTCTGCTTTGCAAAACATTGAGTAATCAATTATAATTGTAAAATATTTTATCTTAGAGCCAGCAATTGCACTAAACACTAAGAAAAGAAATGTGATTCCTCACCTTGTTGTGCTCTGCAACTAGCCATGACTCAAAAGCTGAAAATAGTAGAGAAGTGGCAATACCTCCCAAAACACGGCCTACCATCAAAACTCTGTACTGAGGAGAATGCTTGGTAATACAGCTAAGTATGTATGTTATGCAATAAGTAATGCATGCCCTCTTCCGACCCCTGGATACAAAATATCGCATATGTCACCTCAGGGAAAAAAAATAAAAAATTAAAAAAACATAATGGTGATGAAAGAACTGAAGAAAATAAACTCACTGTTTGTCAGCTAAAGAGCCAACAATTGTCCCAAACAACATTGAGGACCCAAATCCAGCAATAAAAAGCTGTCCAATCTCTCCTTTCCCAAAACCATACTGGCTGTAGAGGAAGTACACATATGGACCCTGCAACCAGTCCCCAGCTGTTGCCGCAAAGACAATGCTTGTTAGACAATGAATTGCAAAATTATCAACGCGGACAGAAACAGTTGAATCAACAACTTACTGAATAAATAAATAAATAAATATAAACATTTATGTGCAAGATGCCAATATCATACCTCAAAATTCTAAATAGTAATTACAATTAAAAAGCTAACAGTGATCTTTGAAATTGCACGAGATTTTCATAGTTTCAATGGCAAAACTTAATTTGAAAACTACTAAGAAATAAAGTAAAGATATATGCATAAACTCCATTAATTTGAATGGTAAGACCGGGATTCAAACTACATTGCCGCTTTATCATTTCACAAGCTACATGATAATTCTCAAGCTATAATAAACAACAACAAGAGGAATGATAAATGTTTCAAAAATAGTAAAGCTAATCAATATAAGAGGATATATGAAGCTCAAATTCTACCAAAAGAAAAAAAAAAGACACCATTAAAAAGTTCTACAACAAAAAAGCTCCCAAGACAACGAAAACATTCAGACCCATTTTCAGACGAGGGTGAATCCCAGATCCCATATGCAAAATTGAAGAAATTTTCTAGTTTTTACAATCTAAAACAAAACCACACCAAAATTGCATTTCTAATAAAACAAAAAATCAATCCAAAAGAAATAAGAAAATTAAGTCAGAGATCCACATACAAATGCAAGAGCAACAAAAAAGAGTGAGATCTAAAAGGAGAGAAATGAGATCTATCTAAGGAGGAACTGAAATAAAGAAATTGGGGGATTGGATTACCCATCATAAGAGAGTAAACAACAAGGTAATTGTTCTTGAAGGAATTGAAAGCAGGAGAAGTGTTGATTCGGTCTTTGGTTGACTTGCTTAGCTCCAGTAGTGCAACTACAGCCCCCAATCCTCCAAAAACCAAATAGTAAAAAACCTCCATTGCTCCTTCTCTCTCTTTCTCTGTAGAGTTTTGATGGTAATGTAACCTCTCTCTACACCAAGCTTCTATCACTTAAAAGAGGAAGGACATATATATCAGCTTCAAGAGCACTTGGCTTTTAATCCCCTGCGTTGCATGCATTTCTATTAATTGCGACGGAAGTTCAAATAACATGGTGAGTTAATTTTTAAGATTTCGAGGAAGGACACCGCTAGTCTACTAAAAATCGTGAATATCATAATTTATTATTTATATATATTTTTTATATGTGATAATAAAATTTTAGATATAAAAGTTTTTAATTATAAATTTAAATTTTTAATTAATTCTCAATATCTCAATTAAGCAATATTTTTTTTAAGCATCAAGTGAAAATACCAAAATATTCATGCAAATGTTCAATTCCTATTATCTTCGGTATCAAGAATCAAGATGGCTTGTATAAATTCATCTTTAAAAGCCACATGTCACTTTTAAGTGACTATCAAATAATTTTGGTTATGTCTTCTATTAGTAGTGATATGGTTCTGAAAATGCACCGAAGATGCTCAATTAAAATATATAATTTATAAAAATAACATAAAATAAAATTTAACATTTCGTTTGCTATAGATGAATTCATTTATAAATAAATTCTATTTAATATAAATAAATTTAAAATGTAAAATTTGTAAATGAATTTTATATGTTTGAAATAAATTTAAAAATTAAAAATTCATTTTTCTATTAAAAATACTTGTAGTACAATAATTTTGAAAGGTTAGAAGGATGGAAAGTTTTCATAAAACTTTGAATTTTTAAATTTATGAAAGTTATTTAAAAAATTTTACCTTTTTTATATAATTTTGTTTAATTATATTGAAATCCATATGATTTATTTTGTAGAATTTAATTCTTTAATTATTTTTCTTAATTTGTTAAACTCCTTAAGATGTAATGCATTAGATTGGATACTATAATTGTTAAAAGGCATGCAAAAGCTTCAAATATATAATTCACTATATATTTATGATTTTAAATAAAATGAACCAAAAAAATTCAAAATTTAACATTCTCTCTTTTTTAATTATAAAAAAAGTGTTCAAATAATATTAATAGAAAAAAATTTTAATTTCAAAGAAAAATAATAATAACAACAAATACGATCTACTAAAAATAATTGTTAACCTAGTTGGAGTTAGATAGCCAAAAAAAAAAAAATATAAATTTAGAGACTAATTGTAAGTAAAAATTTTAGAGAATTGAACGTAGCTGTATAAAAATTACGTAATTTTCATGAGACAATTTTCTTCGATCTATAAGAAAGAGAAGGAGTTGAAGGACACGAGTTATTGTAAACTCTAAATGCAAATAAAAGTTACTAGAGTGAGGATGAAAATTAATTTATGGAATATGTATTGCATAGCTAAAATAAAAATCAAGAGAGAGACAAAGTTCCTACTGTGCTTTCATCTCTGTTTATGTCTATGCATTTGAAAAATATAATTTTATATTTCTAAAAAGGATAATTTAATCTTTTCACTTTGTTTTTAATAGTGAAAATTACACTTTTAAATTGAAGGATCTTATGATTTACAAATTTAAAAAGTAGTGATATCATAGTTAGTTATTCAAAATAAAGTTCATCATTTATTAATTTAAATATAATTTAAAGACTTAGTTGTATTTTCCGTAAATTAAAAAATCTAAGTATGAAAATTATGTATAATATCAAAAAAATTAGTAAATTATACTTACAATGATTTTATAAAGATAAATTAATTTTTAATATGAATAAAAATATGAAAATAAAAAATCGATCATAAAAATAAGTTCTGGTATAGTACATAAATTTATTCCTAAATTTAAAATTTTATTGCTATGAAATTTTAAAGTTTTCCAATGATCCATGGAGTCCTTAAGCTGGGTTTTTTTTTTTTAAAAAAAAAATAACCATGCGTTTTTTAATCAAAGGAAAATATCAAATTTAGATTTAGAAAATCCCAAAAATTTATTAATTTAAATATGTATACAATTTAGATAAATTAAATAAATTATTAAAGGAGAAAATTGTTTGATATGGATTAACTCCAACGGAGGAAATGGAAACATTATCAGCAACAAACCACCTTTCAGGATGAAGTTGTACGTTTGACTTTCGTGCTTTGGCGGGACAGTCACATAATTTAGGAAGTACAAGCGTGGGTAGCAGAAGAATGGAGGCCTACAATAGGATTAGGTTGTACAAGATCGGGTCCGGAAAAACGCGGTTTCACGTTGGAACGTTGCAATGTCGAATTCGTTGGAAAAAGTGACACGTGGCGAGATCTGAAAAGTTAGATCGTATTTTATTCTGTTTGTCAACGTCGGTGGTTCCGCTGGCGAAGGGAGAGTGTAGTGTAGTGCGCGATTTCAATATAGCATAGCACGTCTTGGATACTGCATAGCTGGCATTTCTCCATTAGGTGGGCCCCTTTTGTATGGGCCGTCCGATCTCTGACGTGGGCCATTGATGAAATAATTTAAGGATTAGATTTGATCATAAATGCACTGAGCAGTGCAGTGCACTGCTGTGCCGACAGAGAATTTGCAATTGCCTGCATTACACGTGATCGAAGTGCGTGAAATGCACCTGCAGATGATGTTATTTTTAAGTAGAAAAGTATGGGTAAAATGATGTTTGGCTTGACTTATTAGTTAAAAAATGTCCTATATTTTTATTATTTATTTTAAAAATATTATATAACTAAATAAAATAGTATTATTCTAATAAATTTTAATATTAACTATGATCATCTGAATAAACCCTCAAATATTATATTTAATTAATATAACATTTTTTGTCATTTTGATCCATTAATTTACTTTAAGTACCTGTAAATAAACACTTAAATTAATTTTTTTGGAACGAAACACTTAAATTAATTAAAAATTATCTTTTGAAGTAATTTTATTACATATTTTATGATTTATAAATTAAATTAGATTAAGTAGTCAAACCAAACGCTTTTATAATGAAATAAGAAAAGGCTATATATAAAAATTAGGTAAAAAATATGTAACTAAAATTTGAAAATAATATTTTACTTAATTTTAAGGATGTTTAGTTGAAACTATATATTTCATTTCTAAATTATAAATGTCTAATATTATTTTCATAGGATTTCTCACCTATATTAATAAATTTAATATATATATATATATATATATATAAATATAAAATTTAGCTCACTTTTTATTAAATAAAATAAAAATTTAAATTTAAATTTCTTTATAGAGATTCTTCTCAACCAAATACAAATCTGAGAATATGTTTGACAAATCCCTAATTATCCTAGTTGATATTAAAATATTGTACACTTCATTAATATTTTTCCATTGGACATAAGATAAGACCCATGAATTATGGTTTTTGACAAAGCAAAAGTTGACCTCAATTTTCATATTCATTTGCGACTTTGAAGTGAAATTGATTTATTCTATTAATTATTAGCTTCTCTCATAAAACATGCTTCGATTCCTTTTAAAAAATAATAGATCAATTAATCTTATTGCAATTTTTATCATGAAAATTTCATGATAAAAATGGATTTGGTCAATATTTTTTAGTACTATAACAGATAATATTACATTGCACAAAAATAATATATTTTTTATATTTTTTATTGTGATAATTTTTTTTATACAATAAAATATAATTTAATGGTAAATACACATTCGATTTAAAAATATATTCAGATTTAAATTCTATGCCTAACACTTAAAAAAATCATCCTAATTTCAAAGAAAACTTTTTTTTTTCTTTCAACACAATAAAAAATAAAAATAAGCACATTTTATATTTGAAAAATAAAAGTGAAAACCGAAAAAAAAAAAAAAAAGTATCGAATGATATACATTTAAATCTCCATATTTGACAATAACACAAACGGGCCAATTGGCTCATCATGCTGTAGACGCGCATGATTGATGATTGGTACCCTGTAACAGCATACTACGAATTGAACTTACAATTGGACAATTCATTTATATATTATTCTTTTTCCCAAACACGGTGTGGAGACGTGTTTGGGGACGGGAGAAAAGAAAATAAAGGAAAGAAAAAAAAAAAAAAAAAAAACAAAGATGTTACTTTTTATTTACTTTCCTTATTTTCTACTCCATATTTTGATTGGAAAGAAAGTCAAAAGGGGAAGGAAAATAAAATTATTCTCCTTTATTTGGAAAGATCTTAATTAGGGAGAAAAGAAAATGATAATATCATATATTGATATCTCTATCTTTTATATATATATATATATATATATATATATATATATATTGTCAGGACCGTTATTTTGGACAGACTGACACTAAGATCTGAATAAACTAATAAGCCTAAAACATTATATATATACATTCCTATTTGCATAATTGGCCTTACGCCGGATGTAATCATCATCATATCACCTCGCTCAGGCTACCAAGCACGTATCAATTCAATAGACAATTCATATTAATATCATTCTGGCCCCACATTATTACATCATATAATTATTAAATTATGATTTCAATTATTATCTTTCATCAACATATATTTTAAAATACACATCCAACTCAATTGCGAAACGAGACTTATATAATGGATTATATGAGAGATAATATCTTCAACTAAATTTTCATGTTTCTTTTATCGACTATATATTGACAAACTGTAATTCTGATTTGACTTGTGATCTAGAAAAATATTTAAAACATAGATGAACACCTCAATTCAACAAGTAGAGCTATATAACTCTCTCACCCCATGCTCATGGAAAATTAGGATTTCTGACTATAAATTTCTATCTCGTGGCACACTTTCATTCACACAATGTCACATCACATGTAATCAATCAATAACAACTAATCACACAACGTATGGTCATAGTCAGCAGGAATCCTTCATATCATCCACGTCATCAGAAGTCCAGCAACTTGACAGATAACCCCTGCCGTTTGCAAACTTCTCACACATCTATTGTACTAGGTCCAGCGAGAAGACGAGGACTCTAACCTTGCCACTTGCAAACCTAATACGCAGTTTGGTACCCGCTGCTTGCAAAGCAATGACCAACCCTAGAGTCCTAATGGTATCCATGGCCATTTCATCTTAAGAATCCTGCCTCATCTCAAGCCATCCAAGCACATCACAATACATTTCACAATTCATACATTAACACTTCATCATGGATCAACGTTATTCATTATCTTTATTTGAAATATATATATATATATATATATATATATATATATATATATATATATATATATATATATATATATATATATCTTATGTCATGTATGCATGAGATCATAATAATTATGTATTTCCTGAATACTTAAAACAGAGATGATCATAGAAAATGTGAAATATTTGATAGGATTGCATGAATGCACATGCATAGACAATTAAATTATTTAACACTACTCACGGTTTGTTTACTTATAACAAATCATTCTTCGATCTATAAGATTTAAATCTTAAATTCCATTTAGTTACTTTGCATTATTCATATATTCTAATTTACTAATCAATCCTTTTATAATTCTTTTATTACTTACCAATTCTAACTTATGATTTAAATATAGTTTTCTGTTTCTTAATTTTTTTTCTGATCTCGATGCTACTGTTTTGCAACATCATCCAGACCTAATGATAGCACTAATAATGATTTTAATAATATTTACTGTCCTTTATTTGCTTAATTTGATTCTAGTTCTTGATAGACAATTTGCCAAAAATCCGGCAACATCTCTCCTAAAATAGAGCTATCTCCGTACTTAGACAGTACTAATCATTCAATATTGATCATTCAATTCACGCCGTCCATCCATCAGGCAATTTAATCTTATTGATAAATCCATCCTCCATCATCAGCTCATTATCAACTCAACACCCCAATCATCATTCGTAAGTTATCGTTACAATATATATATATATATATATATATATATATATATATATAGTTTCCATCATATCATTTGTCAAACACATTTATTCAAATAAACATATTTATTTCTCATTTATCAACTCATATCCGTAGCCTTATTAAACTAAAATGCAATCTTCCTTCACATTCCGATTACAAGTTTCAATTTCTCAGTATAGCTAAGCTCGATAATAATTTTTGAAGTTATTAATCTGACACGAGAGCCTAATTATAACATTGAAATAAAATTCATAGCCTATTGAGGATTTAATAGCATTCATTGAGAAATTGCAAGTCAATTAGAATTCGAAGCTTATTGCTTAGCTGTTAAGATTTGGCCTATACCGTCGCAATCTATGTGAAGAGCTGGAGATTCTGCTTCTTGGGCCCTTGCCGGAGAGTCGCTGAACACTTTACACGCATTTTCTCTCAAAGCATGCATTATTACGTGAGTCGAGGCTCGATCGTCCTCCCCTGCTTGAGTAGATAATGTTAGAGTATTTACTCGCCGAAATTAGTGGCTGGTTGCCGAAGAACGAAGAGAAGGAGGGGAGGGTGAGCTGTCGTGCGATGAGAGGGAGGATGAGAGAAATTTTGGGCTTTTCTCTTCCTTGCCCCATAGGTTAAAGCTCGGTTTGGTCCAATTCTGGGTCTAGGTTCGGTTCGAATAAGCTTCTAGAGAGTTCCTTTTGTTGACACAGTTTGACTCGATTTTTGGAGTTTTCGAATGGGTTTTTGAATCAAACTTTTCCAACCGCATTTATAATAACATTTTAAAATTTTAAAATTAAATTTTAATTCAAAACCCTTTTGAAAACTATAAATCAGGTTATTTCATATATATTAATTATTGCGCATCTTGCAATTGAGTTATAATTGGCTAATTACTTGTCTATCTATATGTATAATTCTGAAGAAAAAAATATCTATGAAAGGGTAAGTTGGCATCCTATTCTTTCAACATTTCCTTTTTTTATTTTTTATTTTTTTTATAGATTTTCTATATTTTTAATTTATTTCTTTTATTTTTATTAAAGTTTTTATTATAGATTTTGAGATTTTTTAAGTAGAGTTTGCATTGTTTTTGAATTTTTCTCTTGTCTATATTTCTATCCAGTATTTTCTCTCTCATCGTCTATAAATCATTCTTATTCGAAAATCAATCTCTCTACCGTATCTATTATGGTTTATCTCTTATCATGTCATATCATATATCTCATGAATAATAAAGTAGACTTTCGTTTACGTATTTCACTAAAAGAACATTACCCTAAAAAGCCTAAGGGTTATGGTATGGTGCGTATAAATTGATTTCTTCATCACCAAAGAGAGACAGAGACCACAGTTGCTGACTGCCCATAATTCACCCTTGTCAGAAATCAAAATTTGATTTTTTTAAATTTTCTTCTTCTCTACAAGAAGCCAATATGTATGTATTTGATGCATAATTTTTAAGTTTTCAGTGAAGGCTTTTGCTCTCTGATAAGGTATAATCTACTTTTGGTATAATCTATTTGTACTGCTGTTATTTTTAGTATTCAAATGTGATTGATTTGAAAATTTGCCCTTTTATTATGTGACATGCTGATTCTTGATTTTGTAAGTTTTGTAGGAAGCTTAAAAAAATTTATCGATTGACAACTTGGCATGCTAACCTATTTGTAAGTCTTATGTGAATTTATATGTAGCTATATATGCCTTTGATTATCTCCAATTGCCGTTTGCAAGCTGGGTACATATATGCACTAGAATTTTTTTTATGGTTCTATCTCCTTGGAAATCTTCATCTGTGTTTCCCAGAGGATGACCATGAGATATTTAAATTGAAAACAATATCTCTATTTTGAACAACACATTATATCCTAATGTGTCAAATCTATAAATGCAGTTCTACTTATTTTGCTTGCTTCATGTTCTTTTTGCAGTATATGAAAAAGAAACCATCCTTGATAGTCTGTCGAGGCATGGAACAAAAGTTGCTTGAATTTCATGCGACTGTTTTTTGAAATTAAAAGGCAGTTTTTTATAGTAGTAGTTGTGATTCTTGTGAAATAAGAAGAATGTGACCATTACAACCAATTGCATTGCAGCCACTTATCCATTTGCATTTGTAACTGAAATGTCCATTTGCATTTACAACTGAAATGCTTGGAACTATTCTGCAGTTTTTGAATTTTGAACTGTAAACTGTTTGAATTTTTTTTTTTTTGTGCATATCTTTGTGGTGATTTGAATTTGAATTCTAATATAAAATTCTAAAAAAAGATATTAACTCAAATATTTTGAATGACTTAACTGAATGAAATCAACCTAAAATGAATCTTACATAACTTCATAGGCTTATATAAATTAATTAGATGAAGGCTTGCGCAATTAGAGTAATAATTATTATTATTAAATAGCAAATTATATTGGTGATTGCAATTCTAATGCTATAACTTGAGATTCTTTTTGTTAAGATTTGATAATTGTTGTCTTTTCGAGATTTCTAGATGTTTGCAATTAATCACATTTTTTTCAAATTTCATAGTATTTTTTTCAAACTTCAGGATCTTTTATTGCTTCAAGATCTTTTATTGCTTCTCTCTTTAGGTCAATATAGCTTGTAAAGGATTTGGTTATTAAAGCATTCGTCTTTACTTATTAAACTTTGAGATAGAATGTGAAAAATAAAAAATAAAAAAAACAATATAATTTGTAGTCAAACAATGGACAAATGGTATTTCGTTAAAAGAGAATGCACACCACTCTAACAAAATATTAATAAAAAAACATGGATGATGCTGTTATTGACAAAGTAAAGACTAATTGTTATTAGTAAAAAAATAATTAGATCAAATTACGTAAAGAGAAATAAAGAGAGATGATTATCCGTTTATAGGAAAAGAATGGTGATAGCATGAGAATAGCAAGAGGTAGGATAGGAGACCACAAAGAGAAATACTTGAAAGAGAGAGTTGAGCGATATATGTAGAGAGAAAAAGAAAGATCAGTAGATTTATGATCTCTTAAATATAAAATTCAATATATTATTTTTATTGTAGATAATGTGTAGATTTATGCATTTAAAATTTAATATATTATTTTATTATAGATAATAAAAATGCTGAATGCAGAGAGCGTTTTTGAACTTATTTTTTGCTTTTAGATTATATAGATATATAAATATAAATAGAAAGATATATAGATATATAGATTTGAACTCTTATATTTTCATATTTGACATATGTAAAAATATTTATTATATATCTCTAAAATTAAAATTTTATAAAATAAAATTCAACTGGAGTAATTGTATTGTTGTTAAGAGTACTGGAGGGTACTCTCGCTGATTTTGACTTAACCGACTCAAATGTACAAAGGGTATAGGGGCTCCATTGGAATCAGAGAGGCCCAAAAAGGGAGTTAGCCACACTATTACAAATGCAAAATTGCTTTCATCTCCACCGCATTAGTTAGCAAATTAATTTTGATAAAACATATTTGAGTTTCTAAATTATATCCTAATTAATATTTTTATTTTTTATTTTTATAAAATTATTATTAGCCACATTATACTTTTTTTTTTCAAAACTCTTTATCAAGTACTAATGTTTAAAAAGTAAGTTATTTATTGTTATCTTTTGGAGGAAAACTACTCACGTTTATTAATTCAAATGTTAACAATACAAACACAAGCATGATTGCTTTATAATCATAATTTAGGAGTATTTATTTTTATTGCTTCATAAAATTGAGACATAGTTATAAAATTAAAGATTTGAAAATTTGAATTTATTTTTATCTAAAATATTCTCAATTATTTTTATTATTCATTTAGTTTAAAGTTATACATAAAAATATTTTCAAATTAAAGTGCAATGTACAACAAGTAGAGCAACTGCATAACACGCGAGCCTTCACTAGTTTATTTATATATAATCTTGAAACAAAAAGATGTGAGGTGACTCTCTATCTTTTGAGTATTCTATTTCATCATTTTTTAGGAATTTTTAGATTTTTTCTTTATTTTTTTATATTTTGATTGGATGGTTTTATTTTTTTAATTTTGAAATTAATATTTAGATAATAGCAATATATTTTGAAATCTAATGTAATTTAACAACTATTCTATTTTATTTAGTGTTTGATTTGATTTTCGTTTTTTTGAAATTTAAAATTTTTTAAAGATAATTTGGATTTTGAAAATTTTTAATTTTATACTTATATATGTATATCTATATATAATCAGAATCAGTGGCTTTAATGAACAAAATGATTGTTTTTGCTTTCGTTCTATCGTTAGTTTGTTTTATATTGAATATTTTTCTTTCTATTGCAGTATCAATTATTTAATTATCTTCTCGCAAGTAAGCATCAATCATCACACTCCAAAGTATATTATTAGACTCATTATCCTTTGTAATCATGCATGTTCTTACCCAGCAATGATTTGGAGTTATATGTTTAAAATTATTCCACCTGATTTTGAAGCTGTGATTCTTTTATTTTTAAAATATCGATTTGTACCTTTTTTCGAGCATCAATTTGTTTAGAATTACATTCACCAATCAATTTATTTTTTAGTGTTCTTTAATACCTTTATTAAATATTAGTACTCAAAAATTTATGTTAGTATGAAATCTTTCTATTTTTCAGTATAGCTTCAAGTAAAAAAGAAAGATTCTGTATGTGCTAGGTTGATATTAATATGAACTTTCACCTTTACAACATTATTTCTTTTGATTGTAGTGATGTTAAACGATTTTATTGGTGTAGAAATCCGACCTTGCGAGATTGACTGAATTTTTCAAATCATTGAATAGAGTAATCATGAATGTAAAATATAGTGATTGTTCCATGTATTGATTAATTTGTTTTACTCTCTTTCTCTCTCTACATATATATATTCTCTAGATTTTCTATTTTTAGAAAAAATTATTAAACAAGACTCTTAAATTAATTTTTCATTTTCAATACTTTATATATATGACTATATTTATTGGTTCACACTATAAATTTAAACATTTGGAGTTTATTTCCTAATTAAGAGATTTTTTTTTGTTTTTGTTAATTTATAGTAAATGCAATTTATAAATTATAAATTATAAATTATCAATTATAATATACCAATAAAATAATCCTTTCAAAAAAAATAATAAAGCAACCCGTATAATGCGTGAGCCTTCACCTAGTATCTATATAATTATGAAGCAAAAAAAATATTCAAAAAGCTTACTTGGAATTCTCTTTTTTGAGCATTTCTTTTTTTCTTTTTTTTTTTATGAATTTTCTAATTAATTTTTAAGCATTTCTTTTCCTATACCTATATCTAAAATTTTAAAAAATTAATATTTTAAAATTTTTGAATTTTAAATTAAAACTTTGAAAATTTTTGGATTAATACCTAGAAACTTTGAATTAAAACTTTGAAATTAAAACTTGGAACGCTTTTGAATTAAAACTTTTGAGTTTTGACTGTACTCTATAAATTTTTTAAATTGCTTTCTTTATTTTTTTTTTCCTTACATATGTGTGTTATTCTACGCATGACAATAGCAAATCCAATGCAAATATACCACTGCCACTGAGGTAATGTTAATTCTCTTCTTCTTCAACTGAAATAATGTGGACTAAGGTAATATCTATTCTCTAGGCTATTTTTTTCCCTTTTTTTTTTTTCTCTTTTTCAGGTTTTTTTTAAAACTTTTTCAAGTTTATGTGAAAGAAATTAATATGAAAGAAAAAAAATCTATGCTTCTTATGATATAAAATGATATGTGTTGAAGAAGGAGTGGAGATAGATGCAAAGACAGAAGCAAAGGAAGGGAAGAGATAAATTAGATTGATATTAATCAAACTTGTTATTTCGATAACTTATTGGATTTTTCATAGAAAAATAATTTTTTATTTTTATCTTTGTAAAATTAGTTGTATGATCTTAAGTATGTTGAATAATAATTTTTTAATTTATTTATATAGTTGTTATGCTTATGAATGAAAAGTCAATATTTATTTATTATTATTATTATTATTATTTTTTTGTAAATAAAAGAGATAGACAGAGAGTAACTAGAGCTTAGCCTAGAGAAAGAAACTCCCCTAACATCCTGCTCTTTGGAAAAGGTTAGGTGTTGAAGGTTGGTACAGCTAGATTTGTCTAATGGTTAAGATGGATTGCACGTGGGTGCCTATCTTTTGCATTCTGGTGCAAGGTCTGGTTTTGCTTCATGTAACCAATTTTGAACTAGTTTGGGTGCCTGATTTGGTTTGGGTCCGGTTGGGCATGAAGGTGGGTATAAATGAGTATGTTTGATCTATGAATGGTTTGCATATGGATGCATGTTATTTGTTGCAAGGTCTGGTTTTGCTTATGGTAACCAATTTTTAACTAGTTTGGGTGTCTGGTTTGGTTTGGTTTGGGTCCCATTGGATATGAAGGTGCGTATAAATGAGTATATCTGATCTATGAATGGTTTGCATATGGATGCCTATTGTTGGTTGCAAGGTTTCATTTTGCTTCAGGTAGCCATTTCTGAATTGGCTCTAGGTTTCTGGTTGGATTGGTGTGCTTTTAGGTTGGCCAGGGAGTTAAAGATAAGTACAACTGAGTCTGTCTGATCTTAGGATGGGTTTGCGTGTGAATGCCTATTTTCTAGGTTTTGGTGCAAGGTCTGATTTTGCTTGCTTTTTAGAGAAGGATAGATTTTAGAGTACAAAGACCATGAGAGAAGCCGTAGAGTAAGACTAACTCAGGGGATTGAGGGTAGCGCAGGGTGACATCAAAGATAGCTCTCGACCCTATCATGTTGGAGGACTCAGATGACTTAGAATACACCACAGACATGCATCCAAGGTGATGAATGGGTTTTCTAGATCCATAGTGCATTTTGGCTTATTGGGTTAGATTTTGACTTTTGTCTTTTGACCCATGTCTGATTTTGGATCTTGACTAGGAGTGAATGACTCTCGGCCTTATTTTTATAAGGCTTTCAATATATTTTTTCCTATACTATATAGGGATGAACACTTCACACTAGGTAATGACGGGAGGTAGATGAAAAATGCCTAGATGATAGGGCTTTTATGACTTTCTTTTTCATGACTCATACTACTTTAGAGACATGTAAGAGAGAGATTATTTTGACTCATATTATGAAAAGGGCACTCAGCTTAGCCTTTATAAGATTGTTGCTTTATGCCTCATTTTTTTGCCTAAATCGCCCTAGCGGGTTTTTGATTTAGCAGGCTGCCCTAACTTTTGCCTAAGCCTCCCTTTTAGGTTTTCGTCTTAGCCGGCTTTTCTAATTTTGCCTAAGCCGCTTGTGCTTGCAAGTTTTCAACTTAGCTATATTTATTTTTGCATGAACAGCACTTTGCGGGTTTTCTATTCAGCTTTTGATGATTTTTTCCTTTTTTTATTCTCTTTTTTTTTCTTTTTAGTTGGCACAGTGAAAATCTGAAATTTTCATGAAAGGGGCAAAATATATTATTATTATTATTATTATTATTATTATGACCGCACCCACAGGTTGGGCTACCTACATATCTCATACTTTAACGAACATATTTTCGAGAGTCAGGTCACCGTAGTTCGGTTTAATAGTGACATAAGGGGGACAAGATTTCTGGTGCTAATGACTGGATGTATTTACACAAAGTACCTTTTTGGATGATCCAAATTTCAAGAGTTTGTAAATTCATTGCCATTAATGTCTGATGAGATGACACTACCTTAGGAGAGAATCTTCTTTAGGATATGAAGGGGCTGCCCAGTTTGGCCTGTTTTTGCCCTGGGGGTCGTGTACAAGAATTCTAATTTTCTTAAGTACAAGATACCTCTCTTCCAATTTTCAATTTTGGTTTCTCTTGTTGAAGTGCCAAGCTATTTTTTTGTTGATAACCCTGATTCTGATTGATGGCTTCAAGTCTTCTTTCAACTGATCATGGTGGCCTTGAACCCATTCTGCTTTGGGCAGTTACCTTTCGCTTATGATTTAGGTTGAATGATTTTGAATGTCAATATGGAGGACTGTTTTCGTCCATAAACTAGTGAATAAAGTGCTACCCTGGTTGGCATTTTGATGGAGGTTCTGTATCCCTATAATTCTCAAAGAGTTCTCCGACTTCTGTTTTCATAGTCTTCTTCTTGATTGGCTTGATTTGTCCATAGGTGGGAGCAATTTCTAGATTTACCTCAATGTGAAGTAGTCCGGATATTGTCTAATGAGCTCTATTAGCCCCTTTTATCATGATGCACAAATGTATGCTAGATTCAGATTCAGTGCCAACATTTGCTTTTCTCTCTTCTTCTTTTTTATTTTTTATTTTTGCCAGAAATCTCACTTAGGCTAGAGAAAGTGGTAACAAGAAAAGTGGAACTTTTCATTATAAATAAAGGAGCCATGAACGGCATCTACATTAGGTTTGAAAAAAAGACCACTATGGTCTGATAAAAAGACAAAGAAAAAACATAGATTCTAAAGAATTGGACATGCACTCACTTTTAGTTTGCGAATCAAACTTAGACTTAAATTCAGACATAGACTCCGTATACACCAGGTTATGCTCTACAAACTCCTCCAAAGGACCAATTCTGAGGAGGCGCTTAGTTTAATGACATCTGTTTCCATTTAGATTAAGAGGGGAGACAAAAATGGTTTTGAGTTTGCTTTGGTTAGGATTAAAGCATGCAACTTGGATGAAGTAGTTTTATGGTGCTCAGGTCAGATTTAAGGCTTTTTGGTTGAAGGAAAATGCATGGTTATACTGGTTCTTAAAGAATCAAGGTCATTCTTTATCACTTGGGTTGAGGAATGAGATCTGTGTTGGTGTTTGGTCTGGGTTGGATGAGATGGAGTCGGCAACTCTTGGGTAGGATGGATAAGGCCGATGGGATCTGCTTCCATCACCAATCACAGAATAGAAAAAAGAAGGTTGATGTTTATTATGGCCAGGATAAGAGCATGCACTTTCGTTAGGCAATTAGATGTTTATCAGGTTAGTGTTCGAGGGGCATCTTATGGTACTCAGGTCAGGCTTGAGGTTTTAGGTGTACTCAGGTCAGATTTGAGGTTTTTGGTAATTGGTACGCTTAGATCAGGTACGAGGCTTTGGGTGTACTCAGATCAGACTTAAGGTTTTTGGTAATTTGGTTTGCCCGGGTCAAGTTTGAGGCTTGGGTTTAGGCCGAATGCCCCCACTTGAGGTGCTTGGGTCGGGTTTAATCTTTTGAAGGTGTTTGGAAGTGTTGAAGTCTGGTTTAAAGCTTTTGAGATGCTTAAGTCAAGATTAAGGCTTTGGGGGAGCTTCGGTCGGTGTTTAAGGCTATGATATGTGTTTAAGTAATGCTCAAATCGGTATTTGAGGCTTTTTGGTATCTCATGTCAGGGTTTGAGGTTTGGATCGAGGCTTTGCCCTCAGTTTAGTTGCTTAGGTCGAATTTAAGGCTTTGGAAATTTTGAGGTGCTCAGGTGAGGCTTTTTGGTAACCGGAGGGCGCTCGGTTGAGGCTCTTAGGCAATTGGTAGCTCAGGTCAAGGTTTGAGGTTTTTTAGGAACTTGAGATGCTCAAGTCAGTGTTTGAGGCTTTTGGTAATGAAGAGCAATGCGTGAATCAAGATTTGAGGGCTTGATTGAGCATTGCCCCCGGTTTAGGAAATTTGGGTGCTTCGATCTAGTTTTAAGGCTTTTGGGTAGCTCGGTCGGTTTTGAGGCTTTTTGGTAGCTTAGGTCAATTTTGAGGCTTTTGGTAGCTCAGGTCAATTTTGAGGCTTCAATCGGGGCTTTGTCCCCAGTTTCGGTGCTTAGGTTGGAATTAAGGCTTTAGGATAATTTAGAGGAGCTCAGGTTGGTGTTTGAGGCTTTCGGTAGTTTGAGATGCTCAAGTTAGTGTTTGAGGTTCAAGGATAGTGGAGAGCAATGCGCGAGTCAAGGTTTAAGGACTTGATCAAGCATTGTTCCCGGTTTAATAGTTTTGGGTGCTCAGGTCGGTGTTTGAGGCTTCAGGTGTGCTCAGGGTAAGATATGAGACAATAACCAAAACTTTGAAATGGCATAACTTTTGACTTGGGTGTCTGATTGCGGAGAATTTTTTTTTTAACCCACTCAACTTTTTAAGCTCTTCGTATTGGTAAGGTTTCAAAGGAGCCTCGCCATAGTTTCAACCCCAAAATCATTTTATTTTGGCTAGAAATTGATATTTCTTGATTTTTCAAAGATTGGCTTAGGGATCTTAGGTAGTGCTCAGGTCGGTATTTGAGGCTTAATTCGGATAGAATCCCCTAGTTGAGGTGCTTAGGTCTGGTTTAAGACTTTGGAGTATTTAGTAGTGCTTAGGTCAATGTTTGAGGCTTTTTGGTAATTTCGATATGCTTAGGTTAGTGTTTGAGGTTTAGATCAGGGCATTGCCCCCAGTTTGGGTGCTTAGGTTTGATTTAAGGCTTTCTAGTATGGGGGTGCTCAGGTTAGTGTTTGAGGCTTTTTGGTAATGACAATGCTTAGGTCAGTGTTTGAGGCTTTTGGTCTGTCTTTAGTCGGGTAAATCTCATTGGGTAAGGCTTTGTGTTTAATTTGACCACAAAATGGCATTTAGGCTTAACCACTGGTTGGTGCTTGGGGTTGACCACTGGTTGGTGCTTGGAGTTTGACCACTGGTTGGTGCTTGGAGTCTGACCACTGGTTGGTGTTTAGGTTAACCATTGGTTGGTGTCTAGGTTGACCACTGGTTGATGTTTAGGCTTGGCCATGGGTTTGTCTTTAGGTTGTCTATTGGTTGGTGTTTAGGTTTGACCATGGGTTTGGATGGAACTATGGGTTTAAGTTACTTCTTGGTCCATAACATGGAATGCTTGAATGCATGGATATTTTGCTGAAAAATCATTTCATGATTGTTGGGTGCATATAATCCTAGGGATAGGTTCTAGGGTCATTACATGCTTTTGGTGGATTAGTTTAAGGGTCCCATCCACTAGAGTTGGAATATACCTCGTTATTTGACCATGTTGTATCAAATGGAAAGATTGGCATGCCAAACCCTTTAGCCTACCACAAGGAACAGAGGTATGTAGGATTGGGTGAGCAGCTTTCTTGACCCGGGGCAGCTCTAAGGAAGATTGCCTCTAAGTGATAATAGCAACTCGGTTTGGTTAATTCTAATGATGGAAAAGGATCCTAAATGATGCATCTGAATGTATGTAATAGGCGATTTCTCAATAATAACCAAACTGGAGATTCGAAGCCTACTTGGTAGTCCTTTTACTATATTTTTTAGTTTGTAAAAAAAATATTTAAATCCCCAGTAGAGTCACCAGCTGCGAGCCCCCTCCCGAGTGCCATGGGAAACATCCAAAGGACAAAGTCTAACTAGATGGGCCCATTGGTCGGTTTGTCATGGAAACTGGAAGGAACTCCTTACGGTTCCTTTTTGTTTGTTTCATTAGGCAGATTATGGCTCGGTTTAGCATCTTAAGTGTGTCGGATTGGCTCTTTGGAGTGCTTTGACAAGTGTGTTATGTGATAGAGTTGCTACCTTAATTTGTTTTTGTTTTCGGGGAAAAGATTAAGGAAAAAACCATGTGTTGGACTCCAATTTCAGTTTGCCTTCAGGATAAAATGCATTAGCCTCGAATCATTGTGTTCGGGGACTAGGTTTTCAGCTTCTTTCAAATGAATCAATTGTTTGGGTCATAATTAAGAAATCAAAAGCATTGTTTTGCAAGAATGTCAGTTTATCGATGCATGAACATACTTATAATGCATGACAATTATAGACAAAGCATTGAAAGCATAAATTATTGAAAAAGCATGTAATTCGGAGCGAAGCCCAACTCTAGCCTCGTCTATCGAGGATTCTGGATCGTGCGACACGTTCCCCTAAATTTCGACTGCTCAGTTTAGTTGGGGCCAGCTACCTAAGCTGAAATCCATAGGTATGCCTCCGTACCTCGTTTGCATGAGGATCAGGGCACACGAAGTTCTACCATCAAGTAGTATGGTAGGGTTTCGAGGGTGTCACTCGGGGAGTGGGCTTATAGGATGCCAGATAGACCGGACATTTGATTTGAAAACTAATTTTATTGGTTTTACCAGACGGACTACGCTTAGTGCGCCGAATGGACCGGCCTTAAAGCATACGAAGTGGCGAACGGACCGGGCTTGACAATTTATAAGGTGTTGGATGGACCGGGCTTAATTGATAAAGATTTAAGTTTGAATTATTATACCCTCAAGCTTGTGACGCGGCCGGATCAGAGCTCCACTATGTTAATCGACCAAAGAGGTCGAGTCTCTCTCCAAATAAGCCGAATTATAGTCTTTTGTTGTACTAGTGTTAATTAATGAATTATTAATTAGTTAATAATAAATTAATTAACTAATAGCTTTAGTCTAAGGAGGACTAAAATGTGAGGGAAAGTGGAAAGGATCGACTTTTGGGTACCAAGTCGGGCCTTAAACTCAACTAAGGAAGAAGAGTAAGGTTAGACTATGTAGCCTTAAAATCGCAAAAGGGAAAATGAGAGTTGTTGAAGCCTGAGAAGCGCTTGATCAAGCAACAAGAGGAGCCTTAGAAGTGAGGGGGAAGTGCCCTTTTATAGGCTAAAAGGTGCTAAGCCAGGGGCATGACGGTACGGAAGTCCCCTTTTCGATATTGAAGTGTGTCTTTTCGATACTGATATGGGCTTTCAGTGTGCCTCAGTTTGGTATCGACAATGGGCTAATCGACGCTGGCGAGGGACTAGTCGGCATCGATCGGGGTAACTTATAGCCCTGCCCCTACTCTTTGTTTTTAGGATTTTCAAGTTTTTGAGGGTCCGCTTGAGGACCCAACAACATCCGATTGAGTTGATTCTCGCGCTGTTGGAACCGTAGCGGAATTTTATAGGGCTAGATGCTAAAATCATGGTCAACAGCAATAGTGGTAAATCCGCTTTGTTATCATGGTTAGTAAACAAGGTAGTCGACAGCAGATAGAAAAGGTAGGCCCATGTTACCACATCTACATCCAGCTCCACCACTCGATCCTGGGGCATATCCTAATAATGAGCAAGGATGCTCTCATAACGGACCCTCTTGTCGAAAATGGTAGGCTCCAATCTGATAGCAGCTTGAAGGCTCGCTCGCAAGCCCGGACGGTCCAATGTCGTCGTCCGATCTTCGAAGACGATAGACCGCCGTCTAAAGGAAGCCTTGTAATAGCAACAAAATCAACTGGTGTGATCGTCATCTCACCAAATGGTAGATGGAAAGTATGAGTGGTATCCATCCATCGCTCCATGAGCGATAGAATACTTGAGGGTAGAGTCCAACCCTACACCTAGGGAAGAGAGTCAACAAAACGACCAAAGCTTGCCTCGCGAATGCACTCCTGGACCTGCTCAAGCAGTTGGTTGAACCACTCACCGACCGCGTAGGTGTTGCCGCCGAATTTCTCTCGCTTCGAGCTCTTCTGCAAAATAAACCACTGTAAGTATGCTAATAAACTGCAAAGGCACATGCTTTTATGTTTCTGATGCATGCAAGCAAGAAAAACGGCGAAAAAGGACAAAAATTAGATCTTTCACAGCTGCTGTGGCATAAGCCACTGAGAAGTGGCGTAAGGCACTAGTCAAGTGGCATGCACCACTAGTGCTATAGAGCATGCCACAAGGCTGCAGCATAGTTAAATAAGCATGGAGGTGGCGCACGCTACACGCAGTGGCACACACCACAGTGGCTCGTTATAGCCCAAAAACACCCATAAACACCCAAAAGGTAAATTTCCACCTAAGTTTTTGGTTTTTAACCTAATGTTTGCATGTTTCTAGCCTTAACAATGTAGGAAAAATCAAGAAAGAGTTCTGAAATACGTCGATTGTGCCCCAACAAAGGTGGCTAGGCAAATCGTGCCGCTGGGCTGATCGTCCCTATATCCGGAATAAACTCTCGAAGTTTCATTCTGTGGTTCACAGGTCGAGTCACGGGATCGATTACCATATCACTAGAAAGCCAGTCTATAACATTCTCAACAGCCATGAGTTTTGGTTGCAAAATGAGCGAAAAAGAGAAGAGAGAATTTGAAAAGGAAGTTGGTTGGTTAGGTTGAAAGTGATAAATGAATGCACTTTCACCTTTTATAAAGTTTAACAGGCCAATGGGCTCGACCTTTGCCTTTGAGCCAGGTTTGGCCCAAAGGTCCATTAGCCGTGACCAACTCTCATACTTAGCTGGCAACCCGTCAACGGCTAGCAGTCTAAGTAGGGGAATACACCACTAGTCATAGGTAAGCACGATCTTCAATAAATTCACACAAAAACACATAAATTCACTCAAACATATGAATTCACATGAACACATGCAAATTCATGCTTTTTTATGAAAATCACGATACACATGCACATGCTTTTCTGGGCCTAAATACTGAATTCTTAACTCTATCCATCGGCCAAAGGCCTGTTTTCTTGTCAGAAAATTTGTTTTTGCAGGTACCTTCCAAAGTGAAGAATTCAGAACTAAAGTCCCCCGTGGCACCAAAGCGGTCCCAAGTCGCATACCCTAAGCTATCCCAAGTGGCGCACCCAAAGTCGCCCAATGTGGCGTACCCAAGCCGTCATAAGTGGCGCACCCAAAGCCGTCCCATGTGGCGCACTCAAGTCGTCCCAAGTGGCATACCGTCCAAAGGACAACCTCCCACAGTTGAGCATTCCAGATTTTAAGTCGTCTTTTGGTGCACAGCATTTACCAAAGCCATCGTTTGGCGTAGACAATCGCAAAAGTCACCGACAACCACAATAGCGCATCTCCTCCGCCCTTCACCATCCGAAGGACAACCCCCACATTGGAGCATTCCAGACTTTAAGCTGCCGTTTGGAGCAGATAGTCACAGAAGCCACCGACAACCACCGTGGTGCATCTCCTCCGTCCTTCACTGTCCAAAGGACAACCTCCCACACTGGAGCATTCCAGATTTAAAGCCACCGTTTGGCGCACAGCATTTTACCAAATTCGTCGTTTGGCGCACAATATTTTATCAAAGTCGTCATTTGGCGTAGGCAGTTGCAAAAGTCGCTGAAAACCACCATGGTGCATCTCCTCCGCCCTTCATTGTCCGAAGGAGAACCTCCCAGAGTGGAGCATTTCAGACTTTCAGCTGTCGTTTGGCGCACATCATTTTATCAAAGCTGTTATTTGGCACAAACAGTCGCAGAAACCGCCGACAACCACAATAGCGCATCTCCTCCGCCCTTCACCGTCCAAAGGACATCCTCCCACAATGGAGCATTTCAGACTTTAAGATGTCGTTTTACGCACATCATTTTACCAAAGCCACCATTTGGCGCACAACATTTTATCAAAGCCGACGTTTGGTGCAGACAGTCATAGAAGTCATCAACAATCACCATGGCACAATTTACTCACCTAACAATCGCCAACTGGCAATGCACATCAACAAGGCCGCCAAAATGGCACACTTTATCCATCCAAGTCGTTCAAGGAATGCAAACCAGGTAATTATTTTCTTAATTATGCGTCTACTTTACACTTTGATGACATTTTATTTAAAAAGCAAAATATCGCCAAATGGGGCAAACTATAAACGCTCAAATTTTGCTCCTAAAAGGTTCAGTGATGATATACCACTTTTTACATAAGTTTGGATTGGAATTCCCGATCACCCCAGTTTTCATCCCAATGGTCTGTGGCTGAGATTATATATGTGTTTAACCATTTTTACTTTTTCGGGTTACTAGGCATTTCATGATGAAACCGGGCCCAAGAAGCACATCGGGCCTGCCCAACGCACTTTTCGGTGCACTGTCTCATTTTGCATACCACCCAATTTGATTTGGTAAAAATGGGCCGGGCCCAATGATGGGGCCTGTCCATGGCATTTTGCCACGTCAGCCCTAAAAAAGGAGCCACCCATTCTCATTTGCCTATAAATAGCAATTGGGGGGTGTGCCTTAAAAGGAGGATTTTTAACACCTTTGGGGAAACTCTAGATTTTTGAAAGCTCAACCTTGAAATTGAAGGCAACTTGTGTTTCCCTTTGTTCAAAGTTGAGCTTCATTATTCTTTGATAATCAAAACCCTCAAAGATTAGTTAGAAGTCCCAAAAAAACATTCATTAATCTTCAATCTCAGATTATTGGACCAAGAACCAAGTATTTGAGTTTCTTCATCCATCTTTTGCACTAAACTTCAAGGAAATCACCAAAACATAATATCTGAGAACTTTAACTCATTCCTTAATCTCTTTCTTTTCCTTTTCGATGTTTTAAGCACCTATTTTGAGTTTAGCTGAGGGAAACCTAGGATCAACCACAAGGGCACTTTTGTGCCTCTGTGCCGCACAACCTTAGCTAGTGGCGTGTGCCACAAGCTTGTGGCTCACGCCATATCAACCTAAAATCCCTATTTTTGACTCTGTTTTTATCTGAAGCCTTCCTGATCTGGAAAGGGCCTTGCACCACTATGTGGGGCGCACGCCACTTTCCCTGTGGCGCCAGACCCTTCGATTCAAAGGTTCAGAATGTGAATTAATCAATAAATGGCCCCGATTCAGAAATCCAGTGGCCAAACTCCAACCTTAAGTGGTCTGGGATGCGTATTTGGCCACAAATGGATCAAATAAACAATAAGAATAAGATTGAGAGCAATGATTGGTGTATGTATTCATCATTCAAGATGAACATCAAGGCGATGAATGTAAATCTTGTTTAATCCTTTAAATTCTTGTCTTTTAATTAATGTTTTTTACTTTTCAAGCACTTTAATATTCTGTCCTTTAATTTTATGCCCCTTAACTTAATGTATTATGTTTATTATTACACTAACCCTCTATTTATTAACATTGTAATTAGAATATGTATCATTTGATCATTTGTTGTATGAATGAATGGTAATGATTGGGGATGTTTGATTGATTTTATTATTATTATTATTATGAGATGGATGTCTATTTTGTGTTTGTATAGTATGAATGATGTTATTTTATTTTTGCTTTAGTATTATATTATGGCAAAATATAAGAGACCTTAATGGATCTCAATTAATACCTTTTTATAATAATTATTGGAGATTTGAGAAATTTGGAGGGTAATACGTAGATTGTATAATTAGGTGTGGATTGTAATTCTTTTCTCCTCTCCCTTTCTTTGCATGTTTAATTAATACTTTGCAATAATATGCTTGATTAACGTGGTTTCCAAAATTGCATCAAAAGAGTATTTACATCTCATTTTTTAGTTAATTGCATTATTTAAGTCATTGTGAATCATTGAACAATGAGAAAGCTGGTTTAACTGAGAGATAGGGGTGCCTAAAATCTTTCTTATCACACCTAACTCTCGGACCTTGTCTTTGGTTTAAAACCGAGTTAGTCAATTCCAAAGAATCGACTAATTTGAGAATTTTCCCTAGTGTGGTGATTCCAAAAAAAATAAAAACTCTTAACAAAATAAGTGAACCATTTTTCGAGGATTAATGGATGGGTTAAATAAAGAAAATCGATTTTTAAATAAAATCAACCAAACCCGTTCAATTCGATTCGATTCTTTCCTCCCATGGAAAAATCATAATGTCCTCAAGTACGCCAATTACCTAGAAGAGTATAGCAAAATTAGCGGATCCAATCATCGCATCCATAGTGACTACTCCTAACTTCTCTCTTAATGTCATATGCCCTTACAATATGATCAGAAGACGTGAAACTTGAAGCTTCAATTCCAAGACAACTCGCCACCTGGAATGGTATCCATATTTAGAATTGATCTATTATCCATTAGAATCATAGGGATTGTCTTCCCTTTCACTACAGTAATGTAAAGGACGTTGTTAAGGGATGCCCCACCTTCAGGCAAATTCTCATCACTGGAGGAAATTACATTGGATTTGGTGGTACACCTCTAGGTTGTCGGATGAGATTTTTAGTGGGTGGCTTGGCATTGACTCAACGCCTTACAAAGAGCTTGGGTAGGAAGAAAGGATAACGCTCTAAATAGAGATTTTAGCTTGGATTTTCTTGAGTTGTTTGAGTATATATCGACTTCTCTTATGCTCATGTGCAGGTTTCAATTTGTCAACAGGTGGCTGGTGGAGCCATAGACTGAATAGGTTGAAATTGTTTGTCACTCTTAATTATGAAATTAAGTTCTTCCAACAAGCATTAAGGTCTAGTGCACGAAATTGAGGAGACAGGTCCATGTAAGGTTCGGGTTGGTCTTAAATAAGAGAGGTGAAATCCACTTTTATTGCGGACATGCTGATTGGATAATGTGTTGTTTGTGATGTTGGATTTTTGCTTTAAAGGGAGAATGTACCCTCTCCCACCAAATCGTAAATCTTATTGCTCAAGGTCCAACATGTCTCCGTAAATATTTATAAAAAGAAGAATTAATCTGTGAATTACAATTAAAATTATTCAACTTTATTTTGATATCAAATCAATTTAGTATGCACATTTTATCAAAGAAAAGATTGGATAATCTAAATTTTTAAAAATAATTTCGGTATAAAAATATTAAAAATCAAACTAATTATAAGAGTTGACTTATTATTTTAAAATTAAATTTACATTACCAATAAGGCGTTGATTGGGATGATAAGCGACTTTAATCCCAGTAAGGATGAGAATACAAGTCTCGGGAAGCGCACTTTGCTGAGAGGGTAAAAAATTTTTACGCTCTATGGCCCGGGAAAATTAAACCTCCTAGTTACAAGAAAAAAAAAAAAAAAAACATTGGTACTTCCAATTAACTAGTTGAGGAAATTCTTTTTCTCTCCTCTTCACACAATTAAGGTTTTCTTTTTCTCTCCTCTTCATATAATTAAGGAAAAATTATAGTACGATCCCTATGATTTGTGAAATACAAGTACTTCATCCTTCTCATTTTTAAAATATACTAATTTCTCTCTATATTTTGCTTCTATTTAATTTTTGCATCTGCTTCATTAAGTCAAAAAGAAAACAAAGAGGTAAAAAGAGGGATACTAAAATATTATACTAAAAAATTATAGTGCACTCCTTATGGTTTAAAAAATACAATTAGTTCATCCCTCATTTTTAAAAATAAAAGGGATATATTTTTTTCATTTTATAAGATACTTAATGAAAAAGATGTAAAAATTAGACGAAACGACATTATAGTTCGACGGAAGTAAACTGTAAGAACATTTTAATCTATTTCTTGAAAAACATAAACAAACTAGTTGTATTTCATAAACTATAAGAATCATACTGTAAAATTTCCCTACAATTAATTACTGCATTAAAAAATTTACGCACAATTAAATAATAAAAAAAGGCTACTTCTCATCGAATTGGGCCTAAATAAGAATGCAAAACTTGCGAGAAATCCATAGGATGTACAAGCAAGAAAGAAACAAAATGATCCCATCCATAATCCCATCCAATAACATCACCCATTCAGCCACAAGTTGAGATTTTTGTGAGAGATAAAGATCTCACAACACTATTGCCTATGGCCCACTAATATCCTTTCAAGCTTTCAATATTCACTGGGCATGCTATTAAATAATAATAATAATAATAAAGAAGAAGCAAGTTCAAGCTATATAACACTTATTATTAAACTAATATATAATTTTCTTTGATTTATTATAGTTCTCAAAAGAATGGCTGCAATAAGTTCTCACTCTTCTTCTTCATTGTATCCTAATTTTCAATCGTCACCATTATTTTTCTCTTCCAAATCTACTAGAGAGCATACTTTATCCTTTTTCACCATTAGAACAAATGGGTCTTTGAGAGGAAGATTATCAGCACAAACAGTTCCAGGGGTAGGCCTAAGAGTCCAAAACGCAGCAACCAAACCTGCAAAATCACCAGGTGATTTAATTCAAGTTTTTCAATTTCAGTCTGAAAGATTTTCCATAGCATTTCAAAAATTACATTTATTTTTATTTTTCTTTGTATTGGGAGGGGTGTTTTAGCTGAAGAAGAATGGAAGGTTAAGAGAGAGGTTCTTCTGCAGAAAAAGGTGAGGAGTGTTGATGTCAAGGAAGCTCTTCGCCTTCAGCAAGAAAATAACTTTGTGATTCTTGATGTTCGCCCAGAAGCAGAATTCAAAGAGGTTCGTTTCCAAAGTTACTAAATATTAACTTCAAGATTGCATTTCTTGATCCTCTATTCTCAATTAGCCTACTAGCTTAAGTCTAGGATTTTATTCCCCTATTAAAATTTTTAGAATATACTAAAAGTCCCAATCCTTTTTGAAAAGTTCTAATTGTACACACAAACTTGTAAAAATTAATGATTTCATCTTAATTTTAAAAATTAGTTATAATTGTATTCATTTGATTAAAATTACACAATCATTCTTTCCAATTTAAGGGAGATTGATGAAAATTTAGAGAATGAAGTTTATCTGATGATTTAACAATTTCATCCTTCTCTACAATTTGACAATAACACAAAAATCAATTTGGGAGATTTTATTATCTGAGTGCTACTATTTACCTATACCAGGTGTATACACTCAATAAATTTAGTAACCGATCGACAAAATATGTGTGCGTGTGTGAATTTTGTTGCAGGCTCATCCACCAGGTGCCATAAATGTGCAAATATATAGGCTTATAAAGGAATGGACAGCATGGGACATTGCTAGAAGAGCTGCATTTGCATTTTTTGGCATCTTTGCAGGCACAGAAGAGAACCCTGAGTTTATACAGAGTACGGTTTTTGTTTTTGAAAAAAAATTCTAAAGTGATTATTTAGAAATAATATAGTGATATTTAGCCTATGATGGCAGCTGTGGAATCAAAGATAGATAAAAACGCAAAGATAATAGTGGCTTGCTCATCTGGGGGTACTATGAAGCCATCCCAAAATCTCCCTGAAGGCCAACAGTCAAGGTATTTTCATCTCTCTTACCTTGTTATGAAACTTCATTACCTCTTTATTCAACCATATTCAAATGCTACTTCCCAAATTGTGTTTTTCAAATTAAAATATAGGATAATATGATATGATAAGCGTAAAGGTTAATTTGAACTTTTGTGCTCCTAATAAATATGAAAATAGGATATTTTTTTCAGAAAAAAAAAAATTGACCTGATCTACAATTGTCAATTGATACTACGTTATCAAATTTGATGTACCATTTACAATAAATAAATAAAGGACACAATTGAAAAATTGCTAGTGTTAAAAGATAAATGTCAAAGTCGTAAAGTTTGAGATAATCTCATAACCGCAGAGTGCAGATTCATCGTATATGATATTGAATGGCCAAAATTATATACCGAATGGCCAAAAAAAAATTATGACCAAACTTGAGAGACTAAATAGTATTTAAACTTTTCATTTTAGGATATTTAATTGCTTGCTCGATTGATAAATGCCACAGGCCTAATAGTTTTGTTACTTGCTGCAGATCACTGATAGCAGCCTACCTTCTAGTTCTCAATGGTTACACAAATATCTTTCATTTAGAAGGAGGCCTTTACACATGGTTCAAAGAGGGGTTGCCATCAGTCTCTGAAGAGTAAACCACCCTCTATTTTCTGCAGAAGCTAAAGTTTTGTCCCATGTCAAGATGATATCACTAACTCAATTTTGGTCCATGGATATGTTATTTGAGACATTCTTTGGGTCAAAACTGAATTTCAATCCTACTGAAGCTTAAGAATCTCATGTAAAGTTTTAGCTTAGAATTAGAATTCATGTGAAATAGTAATATTGAGAATAATTCTACTTCAAATCCCCTCCCCTTAAGAATTTCGACCTTTCATTCAAGAAAAATCCTCTTAGCAAAATTCTGATATCATCAATGAAGATGGCATGAGAAGCATAATTCAAGTTCATGTTTGGTTATCACGCCATCTTCTAAAGCTTGCCCATTGTGTTGCAAAAGCACTTTAGTCATTTTATATTCGTCACTAATTCCTTAAAAAAAAGAAAAAAGAAAAGAAAAAGACCACTTGCAGGAAAACCTCTTCAAAACTATTCAGAAAATAGTAAGACTTAAGCTTCTACAGAAAATTTATGCGATTGATCTCTCTAAATACCCCGAAGCACGTACAGGCTACCGTCCTGGGTCTAGGAGGACAACTTTGATGTCATCGTGAATGTAGTATCTAACAATCATCATGATACCTATGTGCCGTACCCTTTTAAAGAAGCTCTTGCCATAGCAAGAGAACCCTCATAACTTCGATTTCCACCAATGAATCCACTCATATGGACAAAAACGCAGCCTGGGATCCCTGTCACCTCAGAGAGTTCATCATTTTCTAAACCCCTCCAACCAAGCAATAGAGGTTTTCGACTCTCGAACTTATCAGGTGAGACTGCCACGGCTTGTTGATCCGGATCGAATCAAAGGATGAGATGTAAGTTCGCCTCTATGGCACCCCTCGTTTATAATGAAACGGAAACACCAATAATCGAGATTAAATGCTCTATGGCACCCTACGTTTATAAGGAAACGGTAACACCAATAATCAAGCAAAGAACAAGATAAACGCCACAAACGAATTGATAAGTTTACTTTAAATTCTTGATGCAATTAGAGGAAGCAATCTCTCATTGTCACTCTAAGCAAATGGAACAAGCAAAGCTTGATCAAATGAAGTTTTTCAATTTGTCAAAATTCTGTCCTTACATGGAAGATAAGTTATTTATACTAAATAAGGAATCTAGGTTTAACAAAGCATAAAACACACAAAACACGCTAAGTCACTCCAAGCCTTCAAGTCGATGTCACTGTAGTGAGTCAAAGTTACTGTAGTAGTCAAGCTAATTGGCGCGGGCACTGTAGCAGGCGTGCTTTCCTCCACTGTAGCAAGTCAAACAAATTTATTGGAGTGCTTCAACTTCACATGCCACCAACAACATTAGAAGCCTAGGAATGCCTTCAAGTTCCTCACAACACTTGTTGAATGCGACATCATGAAGTTCTTGTGTTATTTGGGCTTGAACAAATAATGATATGGCTGCCCCATATCGCTTGGCACGGCTCCTTGTAATCGGTCCAATAGGAAGCACCAATGGATCTCCATCGTCGTTCACCATGCCTCCTTGCGATCCAGTGACGAGTGATGATGGATCCGTATCATCCCCCTTTTCCTCAAAAAGATTTGTTCTCAAATCTGCACCCATGTCAAAAGGAGACAAATCACTAACGTTAAAGGTAGCGGAAACACCATACTCACCTGGTAAGTCTATCTTGTAGGCATTGTCATTGACGCATTCCAAGACTTGGAATGGACCATCTCCACGTGCATCTAGCTTAGACTTTCGTTGGTTGGGAAACCTTTCCTTCCGAAGGTGCACCCAAACCCAATCTCCAGGCGCAAACACTAGCTTCTTCCTTCCTTTATTAGCCTTGTCAGCATACTGTTTGTTCCTCTTTTCAATATTTGCTCGAGCCTTCTCATGTAAAGACTTCACCAGTTTAGCTTTCTTTTCACCATCTAAACTAGAGAGCTCATGTAAAGGTAAAGGAATAAGATCCAAAACAGTTAGTGGGTTAAATCCATAAACAAGTTCAAATGGAGTAAAACCTGAAGTAGAATGTATGCTTCGATTATATGCAAATTCAATAAATGGCAAACAATCCTCCCAAGTTTTCAAATTTTTACCCACTATAGTACGAAGTAAAGTTCCCAAAGTCCTATTCACAACTTCAGTTTGTCCATCGGTTTGTGGATGACAAGTAGTCGAATAAAGTAATTTTGTACCCAGTTTACCCCACAAAACCCGCCAAAAATGTGAAAGGAACTTAGCATCCCTATCAGAAACGATAGTCCGTGGAACTCCATGTAATCGTACCACCTCTCTAAAGAATAATTTAGCAACATGAATAGCATCATCAGTTTTGTGACAAGGAATGAAATGAGCCATTTTGCTGAACCTATCAACTACTACAAATATACTGTCTCTACCATGCCTAGTCTTAGGTAATCCAAGTACAAAATCCATAGATATATCAACCCAAGGTGAGCTAGGAACTGGTAAAGGCATATACAACCCATGAGGCATAGACTTAGATTTGGCCTGTTTACAAGTAAGACAAGAATCACAAACTTTCTCGACATCTTTACGCATATGAGGCCAATAAAAATGTTCATTCAATATGTCATAAGTCTTATGTACCCCAAAATGTCCCATCAATCCCCCACAATGAGACTCAAGTACAAGCAAATCACGCATAGAGCATTTAGGCATGCAAAGTTTACTGCCCCTAAACAAATATCCTTCGTGTCGATAAAATTTATCAAATGCCCCATGTTCACATGCCAAATATACATTGCCAAAATTAGAGTCAGATGCATACAAATCCTTAACATACTCAAATCCTATCAATTTAGAGCTACGAGTAGTAAGTAAGGTATATCTCCGTGACAATGCATCAGCAACAGCATTATCCTTTCCATGCTTGTATTTAATAACGTAAGGGAATTGTTCAATGAACTCAACCCACTTACCATGTCGCTTGTTGAGCTTACCTTGACCCTTCAAATGTTTTAGGGCCTCGTGATCAGTATGAATGACAAACTCCTTAGGTAGTAAGTAGTGTTGCCATACGCTCAAAGTCCTCACCAAGGCATATAGCTCCTTATCATAGGTTGAGTAATTGAGTTGTGCTCCGTTCAACTTCTCACTGAAATAGGCAATTGGTTTCTTCTCTTGCATCAGTACTCCTCCAATTCCTACACCAGAAGCATCACACTCAATTTCAAAGGTGTTCTCAAAATTAGGTAAAGAAAGTATAGGAGCGGATGTCAACTTCCCTTTAAGCATGTCAAACGCTTTCTGCTGTTCCTCGCCCCACTTGAACCCAACTTCCTTTTTAATTACCTCCGTGAGTGGTGCGGCAATCGAAGAGAAATCTTGTACGAACCGTCGGTAGAAACTTGCCAACCCATGGAAACTTCGCACATCCGAAGATGATTTCAGTGTCGGCCATTCCTTGATAGCTTTCACTTTCTCTTCATCTACCTCTATACCCTGCGCACTCACAACAAAACCAAGGAACACAAGTCTATCTATACAAAATGTGCATTTCTTAAGCTTAGCATACAATTGTTCATTTCTCAAAGCTTGTAATACTAGCCTAACATGCCCAACATGATCATTAAGAGACTTGCTATAAACAAGTATATCATCAAAGTACACAACTACAAATCTTCCTAAGAAAGCTCGTAAAACATGGTTCATAAGCCTCATAAATGTGCTAGGTGCATTAGATAATCCAAAAGGCATTACTAACCATTCATACAAACCATACTTAGTTTTGAAAGCAGTTTTCCATTCATCACCTGGTTGCATCCGAATTTGATGATAACCGCTCATTAAATCGATCTTTGTAAAGTAAGTAGCCCCACACAACTCATCTAACATGTCATCAAGTCTAGGGATAGGGTGTCTGTACTTTACAGTGATCTTGTTGACCGCCCTACAGTCAACGCACATACGCCATGTACCATCCTTTTTTGGTACTAAAAGTACTGGAACGGCACAAGGACTCATGCTTTCTCGCACCAATCCTTTCTCCATAAGCTCATCAACTTGCCTTTGCAACTCCTTTGTATCCGTCGGATTGCTTCTATAGGCTGGTCGATTTGGAATGGTGGAGCCGGGAATGAAATCAATCTGATGTTCTATCCCTCTCAAAGGTGGTAATCCACTAGGTAGCTCCTCTGGAAAAACATCAGTGAATTCCTGTAACATAGAAACAAACACAGAAGGTAAACCATCAAGGTTAGTGTCAGTGTTAGAAAATAAAATTTCCTTGAACCTAAGAAGCAACACGGGCTGCCTCAAGGCTATGGCACACTTAACCTCTCTAGCTCTCGCATAAAAAGTGTGTTTCTTTCTCTCTCCTCTCGGTGTTTCACTCACCGTTGGGCCAATAATCTGTTTGGTATCTTTTGTGGCCTCTTTCTTTTCAACCTCTCTCTTAACACTCTTTTGTTCTCTCGAACTGGAAGCCTCACTCTCATTTTCCCTCAAAGCTAAAGTCTCTCTTTCTCTCTCAAGTATTTTCTTCTGATCGGTGTATACTTCTTGAGGCGATAATGGAACAAGAGTCACCTTCTTCCCCTTATGAACCAAAGAGTATCGGTTAAAGAACCCATCATGTAGTGCCTTTCGATCATATTGCCATGGCCTTCCTAACAATAGATGGCCTGCCTGCATCGGTACTACATCACACAAAATTTCATCCTTGTATCATCCAATAGAAAACGGCACAAGTACCTAGCGTGTCACCTTCACCTCTCCACCATCATTCAACCATTGCAATCTATAAGGTTTTGGATGTTTAAGACATGCCAAATTCAACTTATTCACCATACTCACACTAGCAACATTAGTGCAACTACCCCCATCAATAATAAGCAAGCACACTTTTCCATGTATCAAGCATCTAGTGTGAAATATGTTCTCACGTTGTTCAAGGCTCTCCTCCTTAACATGCATATTCAAAACTCGCCTAACAACTAGAGATTCTCCACGTTCAGCAAACAACAAGTTATGCTCATCCTCATCTGAATTATCATTATCAACATCATGCAAATGAGGCAAATCATCACAATCACTACATTCAGATTCAGAACTAACATTATCATCTTCCCTAACAATCATAACCCTTTTATTAGGACATTGAGATGCAATATGCCCTTTTCCTAAACACTTAAAGCATTTTATCTCTCTAGAAGGGGTTATAGAGTTAGAAGTACCTTTGTTTCCCTTGAATGTAGTTTGGGCAACCTCTTTACCTTTTGAAACTGATTCCGTTCTTTGGAAACTAGGACCTCTGAAGTCTTTCTTCTCACCTCCCTTGGACCATTTGGTCCCCAAAGTATTGTTGGAATACTTATTGGTGAACTTTCCCTTTTTCTGCCTTTCTAACTTCATGGCCATATCTACCATCTCTTCTAGTGTATCATAGTGATACATCTCCAAAGCATCGGCAATCTCATCATTCAAACCTCCAAGGAATCTGGACATAGTAATTTCTTCAGCCTCCTCAATCTTGGCTCTAGCTATGCACATCTCCATCTCCTTGTAGTAGACCTCTACACTTCTTCCCCCTTGCACCAATCTAGCTAACTTGTTGTGTAAGTCCCTGAAGTAATGGGTTGGGACAAATTTCTGGTGCATCAACTCCTTCATGGTCTCCCATTGTGGTACGGGTCGCATTCCCTTCTTCCTTCTCTTTAACAACAACTGTTCCCACCAGAACATAGCATATCCCTTGAACTCAACGGCTGCAAGGTGAGACTTCTTCATTTCAGAATAATTATGACATTCAAAAATTTGCTCAACCTTTCTTTCCCATTCAAGGTACTCTTCTGCGTTGTTGTTTCCATGGAACTCCGGAACCTTCATTTTAATGAAACCCAAGTCACCATCAACTGTACTAACTCCGGGATTATCGACTTCATCATCTTCAGGAATTTGAAATCTCATCGGTGGAGTATTACTTGGACGAGCTCTTGTAGTATTGGAGCTTTGGGCAGCTTTAATTTCCTGCAATTCCTCTCTCATATCTTGGAGGAAGTTGTTATAGGATCGAAATTGCCCTTGAATCGACTCCATAAAGAGCTTCAATTGGGGGTCTTGAATTTGTCCTCCATCTTTACTAATGTCTCCTGACTTTCCTGTACTCATGATTAGTACTCAAAGAAATCACAAAGGAAATTGGTTAAAGTGAAGAAAACACTACCTCACGTGTTTACACTCCTTACCACTCTTTGCAAATCCTCCAATTGTACTTCAGAATTTTAAGCCAACCAATCAATCTCAAAGCACGTTTAGAACACAAGGAAAACAAACCTTAACAACAAGTAAGCACAAACTCTAGAAAGAAGACTCAAAACGATAATGGATGGTAGTACAAGGACAAGATGATGTACTACTTGATTATATTAATTTAGAGTGTAGTGAACAAACAAATACACCCTAATAATGTAATAGAGGCAAAAGAAAGCTCAAAACAAGAATAAACAAACTAGAATTTAAAAGACGAATTCTGGATATAATGTATGAATTTAGTTCACTACAAGCAAACCAAATATGGACCTAATTTACTTCTATCCAAACAATGCAAGCAAACAAAGAAAATCCCAAAAAAATAATTTTTTTTAAAGGTACTGTAACACGGATGCTTCTGAGTACCTGTAGCAAGTTACTGTAGCAAGCGACCCAATTTAGGTAGGGGAGTTCCTGTAGCAAGTGACCCAATTTGTGTCTCTCAATTCAATTTAGGTAGGTAATGATTATGTTGTCCAACAATGCTTTTGTGTCTCCCACTTCTAATTTGGTAGGTAATAATTAATTGTCCAACAATGTTTTTGTGTCCCCCAATTCAAATTTGATAAGTAATAATTAGTTGTCCAACAATGACTTTCTTTTTTTTTTTTCAACAACAAGATTCAAGAAGACAAACAAATCTCCAGATTTGGTATTTAATAACTTATAAATTCTTAATAACGTAATCAATTGATTTGTTCTTCTTCTTTTTTTTTTTTTTTTTTTTTTGAATGAAGAACAAGCAACAACAAGAAGATTCAGAAGAAGGTAATTCTAGATCTAAGTAGATCCAACGAGAAAAATATCTAGATGCAACAAGATCCAAAGAGAAAATTCCAGATCTAAGAAGATCTAACGAGAAACACCTAGATCCAGCAAGATCTAAAGAGAAAATTCCAGATCTATAATGAAAACAAGAAATAAGACAAACAGCAATGGAATCCAGCAACAAGAAAACTTAAATTCCTAACTAAGATAACAGAACTTACCCCAAAACTTTGATTTGGCTCTGATACCAAATGATACGGATCGAATCAAAGGATGAGATGTAAGTTCGCCTCTATGGCACCCCTCGTTTATAATGAAACGGAAACACCAATAATCGAGATTAAATGCTCTATGGCACCCCACGTTTATAAGGAAACGGTAACACCAATAATCAAGCAAAAAACAAGATAAACGCCACAAACGAATTGATAAATTTACCTTAAATTCTTGATGCAATTAGAGGAAGCAATCTCTCACTGTCACTCTAAGCAAATGGAATAAGCAAAGCTTGATCAAATGAAGTTTTTCAATTTGTCAAAATTCTGTCCTTACATGGAAGACAAGTTATTTATACTAAATAAGGAATCTAGGTTTAACAAAGCATAAAACACACAAAACACGCTAAGTCACTCCAAGCCTTCAAGTCGATGTCACTGTAGCGAGTCAAAGTTACTGTAGCAGTCAAGCTAATTGGCGCGGGCACTGTAGCAGGCATGCTTTCCTCCACTGTAGCAAGTCAAACAAATTTATTGGAGTGCTTCAACTTCACATGCCACCAACAACATTAGAAGCCTAGGAATGCCTTCAAGTTCCTCACAACACTTGTTGAATGCGACATCATGAAGTTCTTGTGTTATTTGGGCTTGAACAAATAATGATATGGCTGCCCCATATCGCTTGGCACGGCTCCTTGTAATCGGTCCAATAGGAAGCACCAATGGATCTCCTTCGTCGTTCACCATGCCTCCTTGCGATCCAGTGACGAGTGATGATGGATCCGTATCACTTGTAGTCGCCAATTTTCACTCCTATCATCCTGCGGATAGCAAAAATACAGAAAATATGTTGAAAATGCCAAAAAAAGCCAAAAGAAAACCAACAGATACGAATACGAGGCATGAGCTGTACTGCAGGCAATTAGTGTCAGGTGATTTTGTATGAGAATGTTGTTTTGAGAAACCCTGAACAAGTGGGATTCTATGAGTACAAAAATGGCTTCTTTATTCACCGGCAGCATAACTTGCATGTGTCAACAGTGAAAAGAAAGAAAAATACTCACCTGGTAGATAACATATTTTATTGAAGGGTAGATCTTCATTTCCTCTTCTAGCTCAAATATATGTAGCTTCCACTGTCAGAAAGACTTGACGAGATTAAAACTTAAACAAAGGACTACAAATACCAAGGTATAAAAAATCAACATTCATGCTAATATTATATTATAGCAATATTTTCTTTTCCATAGAAGGAATGACACGATTTTTCCAATTTATTTGGGATAAAGGCTCAGCCAAAGAAAGTTCGTTATGTAGAAAGAGTTATGCAAGATATCTGTTTTCATCAAACCCCACAAAGAAAGACGCTACTCGTAAAAGACGAAGAATTTTGCTTACACACTTTTTATTACAAAGCTTGTTGTTACACTTGCTTGTAAGATTAGAAAAGCTAAGTATTGGTCATCATGTTAAAAAAAGTAAGTTAAAAGCCAAGTATTGGGCTGAGATAGATAACAAATTGGAAAGTCGTAAACAAGATAGACTATGACCCCAGTGGTGTTGAGATAGCTAACGTGAGAATGGTTGACAATAGCTACCCTTTTAATTGGGAATTAGTAAGGCACCATGCTTTATAGTGCTAGCTGTGAAAAGTCTTGGTATGGCATAGGAGATTTGAGCATTATAACTTGGTCTTTAAAGTTTACGTGCTCAAATGAACGATGAAGTTTGTAATTGTCCTCAGTTTGGAAGTTGCAAATTAAAACTTTACCCATTGGAAAGCTCATAAAGCGAATAAATAGAAGCTAATGGTTCAATGTGGGTTGAATCCTTAGGTCAAACATATCCTTTATCTTGTTTATTGATGATTTCAGAAGCATGACTGGTCTGTTTTATGTGTTCGAAGTCCTAAGTGTTTTATGTGTTAAAACAATTCAAGGCTTTTTGTGAAAAAACAAAGTGGCTGCAAATTGAAGACCTCTAAGATCAGAAAATGTTGAATACACCTCATAATTTTACAAGTTTTGCAAGGATTTAGGGATTCATCATCAATTTATAGTTAGCTATTCTCCTAAACAAAATGGAGTTTCACAGACAAAAAATAGGACAATAATGGAGAATGTCTGATGCCTGTTATTTGAGAATAAGCAACCAATAAGCTTCTAGGTTGAAGCAGTTCAAAGTTTGAAGTTCAAAGGAAGTGCTTGGAGTATGAAAGAAATTCTCAAGGAGATTGTTGAAGTTTGAGAATTTGCTTCAATACCTTTTAGTTAATTAGCGGAGGGAAATTTGTATTTTGATTTTTCCGTTACTGAGACTGCTATTACAAGTCTGTCAGTGGAGTTAGGTGAAAAGTAAACTTGTAAGATAAGAAAAGTCATGGGCTAGAACGTTAGAAAAGCGAGTTAAGGCATAGGTATGGAGCTGACAAAAGGCCATTTTTTTCACTTAATTTAAGTAACTTGTCTTGTATTTAAGTGTTAAAAGTAATTAATGAAACTGGTCTTTTGAAGATTCAATTACTGAACTAGATTTCTGTGTATGCTGCATGTATGGTGTGTGTGATCTCTGTTCTATCATTTTTCAACACTACTAACGATGATAGAGTCTTACAGGGCAAGATCTTGTTAGCACCATGATTTCTCCACTGCCATCAATATCTTCTCTTGATGAAAGGCACTCCATCACAATTGATCAAGCAGGAAACCATGAGCTTGCATGAAAGTGAATACTCTGAGACAATAACAGTATGAATACTCAATTTCTTTATTTCTCCATCACAACTGTGGATGGACAAAGAATTATACTGCAACATGACTAATTCGAACATTAAAAGATATCACCTCCAAAAATTCACTGCCAGCAAGTTCCATTGCATGTTTAAAAGCTTCATTCTCTCTCTGAGATGATTGATCAGGATCTGTGAAGTTGAGATTTAATTTTCCCACTCTATTAGATAAACTTGTATTATTCACATATCTAGGAGCTTGATTCGGGTCATATTGATTAATCCCATTATCAACAGCATCAATTGCCTGGTGTAGCAAGCAATAATATTAATAAAATTAGAAGACCACATTATAATTGAAATGCACAAATGCATGTTGTATCAAAAACAAATCTGAGTTAGAAAAAACAAAACAAAAAAACTCAAATAAAACATAAAAAAAAAAATAAGAAAGTGGAGAGGGATCAAGAAAAGGGAAGGGTTACCCCCAAAACTAAAAAGAAGTGACGGTAGATCTTACCCTGCACCTGACCATTCAAGCTGATAAGCCACACAGTTAAAAGTCCAATAAATAGGTAGACATAAGCCATTTATGTTGCAAAAGGTTGTGAAAATCTTGAGCATACAGAAATCCACTCTTGTTTTGGTTTAAAAGACCAAAGATTCATAGCTTTGCTTCTAGTAATTATATTTAGGGGTAGCATGTCAACCAGCATATTTGCAACCAAGACAAGAGAAACCCCCCCACATATAAACCATTGTCGATACTTCGATCGTTTTAAATTTGATTCCTTATCCCAATTGGGTTGTCAAATGTCCATCAGTAACACACTTCAACCTGGAGAAAGGGAAAGTTTTTGCTCCCATCTCCAAATTTTATTGAAAATATTCCACCACCACCACCACCACCACCACCAATTGCACTACCACCTGCAATCATCTCCAATCATATTTTCCTATTTGCAGTCAGATTTAAAATGAAAAGGCAAATCCATTTAAGATATTTATCTACAGCTATCAATGATAACAACTGCATTTCAATATGAAGTTATGGTTTGCTACATATCACTTAACAAATTACAGAAGCACCTTTATCATTTTTTATATTATTGTTTATTTTTTAATCAACTGGTAGATAATTACAAAGACAGACAAAATTCTTAAACAAGCAAGAGGGATGAAAAACAAACACTTGAGACTGGGTTAACATTGTAAAGACAATAAATATAGATGGAAACTAATGGTCCTAAATCATAGAATAATAGGTCAACAGCTTGTTTCTCTTCTTTTATTTTTTAACAGAAATCCGAATGACACGGAACCGGGATCGGAAATCAAAGGAATGAGATGTAAGTTCGCCTCTATGGCACCCCACGTTTATAATGAAACGGAAACACCAATAATCGAGATTAAAACGCTCTATGGCACCCCACGTTTATAATGAAACGGTAACACCAATAATCGAGCAAAGAATAAGATAAACGCCACAAATGAATTGATAAGTTTATCTTAATTCTTGATGCAATTAGAGGATAGCAAATTCTCACAATCACTCTAATTAAGAAGAACATGCAAGAGCATGAGCAATTCTGCCTTTGATTCAAATTATGCCAAAAATCCCGTTTTACATCTTAAGGAGGCTATTTATATGCCTTAAACAAACATAATCCTAAAGAAGAGCATCTAACTAGGCTGCCCTAGGGCCAAAACACATGGGCTTAACTCTAAAACACAAAATAAAGTCATTTCCAGCCCAAAACAAACAACTAGATATTGGGCAGATTGCATGCATCATAAAACCAACCCAAAACAACTTAAATAAACACTATGAGCCCATATCCCTTACATATTAATTAGACCAAAACAAGCAACAAAGGATAAGAACACATCCAAGCCCACTAGGAAGCACCAATGGATCCATATCATTCCCCCTTTCCTCAAAAAGATTCGTCCTCGAATTTTAGTTAAAAGTTGAGGTATCCTTTTGCTTGCTAGGATAAGTCCACTTCTCCTTAGAATCCATGCCCTTTTCTTTACTCTTCTTCTCCTTTTTAGACCGTATTGAACTCCATTGTTTGCTACAACCTGAATATGCCTTTGCAACACCTTTGTCTCCATTGGATTGCTTGTATTGACTGGTTGATTTGGAATGGTGGAGCCAAGGATGAAATCGATTTGATGTTCTATCCCTCTCAAAGGTGGCAATCCACTAGGCAACTCTTCAAGAAAGACATCAGTGAACTCCTCTTTCTCTCTCTCAAGCAACTTTTTCTGATCAATATTCACTTCTTGAGGTGTCAATGGTGCAAGAACCACCTTTTCACCCTCACATGAAGATTGGGCAATCTCTTCTGGAACCACATGTTCAAAGTCCTGCAAAAGATCAACAAACACACTTGGCAAGGATGGGTTAAGATCATTAGTGGCCAAATAAGGTCCCTTACACAAAGGTGCAAGTATAGGCTGATTGTGGTACAAAGCATGTGTATCCTTATTTGCTCTAGCTATCAAACTCACATTTTTTTCTTTTTCTTTTCCCTCTTTCTTTCTATTTGCACTCAGTATATTTTCACTCATTTTATTTTTACACTCTTTTTCTTTATTTTCAACATGAAGTCTCATACTTTCATTTTTACATTGATCTACATATACTTCCTTTGACCAAACTGGTGTTAGAATGGTCTTCCGCTCTTCCTTTGTGGATGAATATCTATTGAGGTAATCCACATTCTTCCTTCCCTGCACTCTTCCTAACTCATTATTCAAATCCTTTAAGTAACGATCAGGATTATCGACCTTCTTCTCTACATGAGTTTGAAATCTAGTTGGTGTACCACTAGGTCGAGCTCTTCTTGTATTAGAGCGTTGGGCAGCTTTAAACTCCTGTAACTCCTTTCTCATATCTTGGACGGAATTGTTGAAAGTTCTAAACTGTCCTAAGATTGACTCCATTACAAGTTTCAACTGGGGATCCTCCATTTGACTTCCCTCCCCACTATTATCTCCAAATGTGCCTGCACTCATGGTTAGTGTTCAAAATAGAAAACACGAAAAGGATTTGAGTTAGTGATAAAGCACTCCCTCACGTGTTTACACTCCTCAATCACTCCCTCCAAATCCTCCAATTGTACTTAAGAATTTCAGGCCAACCAATCAATCTCAAAGCACGTTTAGAACACAAGGAAAATAAGCCTTAACAAAAGAAACGTAAGCACAATTCTAGAAAGAAAACTCAAACGAAATGAATGGTAGCACAAGAACAAAACAATGTACTACTTGATTATTAATTAGAGTGTTGGAACAAGCAAATACACCCTAACAATATAAATGAAGCAAAGATAGCACACAAACAAGAAATAGAAACTAGAATTTAAAAGACAATTTAGGGATATAGTGTATGAATTTAGTTTACTGCAAAGCAAACCAAATATGGACCTAATTAATTCTACCCAATCAAAGCAAGCAAACAAAGAAAATCCAAAAAAAATTTTTTTTTTTTTAAAGGTACTGTAGCAAGTTTGCTTCTGAGTTCCTGTAGCAGGCGGAACTGTAGCAAGTTTGCTTCTGAGTTCCTATAGCAAGTTACTGTAGCAGACGTGCTTGGCTTGTATCCTCACTTAACCCACAAATGTGACCCAATTTAGGTAGGGTAAGGCCTTAACAAGGTATAAGTGGATGGTTTGTGTCTCCCAATTTCAATTTAGGTAGGTAATGACTTAATATTTAGGTTGTCCAACAATGAATGGTTTGAGTTTTCTAGAAAGAAAACTCAAACGAAATGAATGGTAGCACAAGAACAAAACAATGTACTACTTGATTATTAATTAGGGTAAGGCCTTAATATTTCGTTTGAGTTTTCTAGAAAGAAAACTCAAACGAAATGAATGGTAGCACAAGAACAAAACAATGTACTACTTGATTATTAATTAGAGTGTTGGAACAAGCAAATACACCCTAACAATATAAATGAAGCAAAGATAGCACACAAACAAGAAATAGAAACTAGAATTTAAAAGACAATTTAGGGATATAGTGTATGAATTTAGTTTACTACAAAGCAAACCAAATATGGACCTAATTAATTCTACCCAATCAAAGCAAGCAAACAAAGAAAATCCAAAAAATTTTTTTTTTTTTTTAAAGGTACTGTAGCAAGTTTGCTTCTGAGTTCCTGTAGCAGGCGGTACTGTAGCAAATTTGCTTCTGAGTTCCTATAGCAAGTTACTGTAGCAGACGTGCTTGGCTTGTATCCTCACTTAACCCACAAATGTGACCCAATTTAGGTAGGGTAAGGCCTTAACAAGGTATAAGTGGATGGTTTGTGTCTCCCAATTTCAATTTAGGTAGGTAATGACTTAATATTTAGGTTGTCCAACAATGAATGGTTTGAGTTTTCTAGAAAGAAAACTCAAACGAAATGAATGGTAGCACAAGAACAAAACAATGTACTACTTGATTATTAATTAGGGTAAGGCCTTAATATTTCGTTTGAGTTTTCTAGAAAGAAAACTCAAACGAAATGAATGGTAGCACAAGAACAAAACAATGTACTACTTGATTATTAATTAGAGCGTTGGAACAAGCAAATACACCCTAACAATATAAATGAAGCAAAGATAGCACACAAACAAGAAATAGAAACTAGAATTTAAAAGACAATTTAGGGATATAGTGTATGAATTTAGTTTACTACAAAGCAAACCAAATATGGACCTAATTAATTCTACCCAATCAAAGCAAGCAAACAAAGAAAATCCAAAAAAAATTTTTTTTTTTTAAAGGTACTGTAGCAAGTTTGCTTCTGAGTTCCTGTAGCAGGCGGTACTGTAGCAAGTTTGCTTCTGAGTTCCTATAGCAAGTTACTGTAGCAGACGTGCTTGGCTTGTATCCTCACTTAACCCACAAATGTGACCCAATTTAGGTAGGGTAAGGCCTTAACAAGGTATAAGTGGATGGTTTGTGTCTCCCAATTTCAATTTAGGTAGGTAATGACTTAATATTTAGGTTGTCCAACAATGAATGGTTTGAGTTTTCTAGAAAGAAAACTCAAACGAAATGAATGGTAGCACAAGAACAAAACAATGTACTACTTGATTATTAATTAGGGTAAGGCCTTAATATTTCGTTTGAGTTTTCTAGAAAGAAAACTCAAACGAAATGAATGGTAGCACAAGAACAAAACAATGTACTACTTGATTATTAATTAGAGTGTTGGAACAAGCAAATACACCCTAACAATATAAATGAAGCAAAGATAGCACACAAACAAGAAATAGAAACTAGAATTTAAAAGACAATTTAGGGATATAGTGTATGAATTTAGTTTACTACAAAGCAAACCAAATATGGACCTAATTAATTCTACCCAATCAAAGCAAGCAAACAAAGAAAATCCAAAAAAAATTTTTTTTTTTTTAAAGGTACTGTAGCAAGTTTGCTTCTGAGTTCCTGTAGCAGGCGGTACTGTAGCAAGTTTGCTTCTGAGTTCCTATAGCAAGTTACTGTAGCAGACGTGCTTGGCTTGTATCCTCACTTAACCCACAAATGTGACCCAATTTAGGTAGGGTAAGGCCTTAACAAGGTATAAGTGGATGGTTTGTGTCTCCCAATTTCAATTTAGGTAGGTAATGACTTAATATTTAGGTTGTCCAATAATGACTTTTGTGTCTCCCAATTCAACTTAGGTAGGTAACCAACAATGAATTTTGTGTCTCCCAATTCAATTTAGGTAGGTAATGGTTTTATATTTAGAATATCCAGCAATGACTTTTGTGTCTCCCAATTCAACATAGGTAGGTATTGACTTTAACAAGATTTGACTTACCTCTCTTTTTTTTTTTTTTTTTTTATCAACAAGATTCAAGAAGACAAACAAATCTCTAGATTTGGTATTTAATAACTTATAAATTCTTAATAACGTAATCAATTGATTTTTTTTTGTTTTTTTTTTAATAAACAAATAAACAACAAGAACATCCAAAGAGAAAACTCAGATCCAAGAACATCTAAAAGAAAAAGTCCAGATCCAAGAAGATCTAAAGAGAAAAATCCAGATCTAGAATGAAAGCAAGTATTAAGATAACATCAAAGGAAATCCAGCAAATAGAAAACTCAAATTCCTAAACTAAGATAACAGAACTTACCCCAAAACTTTGATTTGGCTCTGATACCAAATGACGCGGAACCGGGATCGGAAATCAAAGGAATGAGATGTAAGTTCACCTCTATGGCACCCCACGTTTATAATGAAACGGAAACACCAATAATCGAGATTAAAACGCTCTATGGCACCCCACGTTTATAATGAAACGGTAACACCAATAATCGAGCAAAGAATAAGATAAACGCCACAAATGAATTGATAAGTTTACCTTAATTCTTGATGCAATTAGAGGATAGCAAATTCTCACAATCACTCTAATTAAGAAGAACATGCAAGAGCATGAGCAATTCTGCCTTTGATTCAAATTATGCCAAAAATCCCGTTTTACATCTTAAGGAGGCTATTTATATGCCTTAAACAAACATAACCCTAAAGAAGAGCATCTAACTAGGCTGCCCTAGGGCCAAAACACATGGGCTTAACTCTAAAACACAAAATAAAGTCATTTCCAGCCCAAAACAAACAACTAGATATTGGGCAGATTGCATGCATCATAAAACCAACCCAAAACAACTTAAATAAACACTATGAGCCCATATCCCTTACATATTAATTAGACCAAAACAAGCAACAAAGGATAAGAACACATCCAAGCCCACTAGGAAGCACCAATGGATCCATATCACCGAAGTCACTAAGAAATCTTCAGATCTTTTTAAACTTAAACATCGTAAAATATTATTGAATCTCAACATAATATGCAGAAAAAATGGCCACGACTAAATCTTGTGCCAACACTAGTAATGCCACAAACATGGCCACATTCACCACAATCTATACAAGCATATATATCTTTCCCCTTGACCTTGACCCAACAACCGCAGCTTCACAAACATTTCCTCTCCGACTAATATTTTATGAATGCCTTCTTCAATCTCCATAGAGAGAAAATAAACAAAAACAAATTTGGAACATAAATAAGAAAGATAGCAAGCTCTGCAAACATTTCCTCTCCCACTTATATTTTATGAATGACTTCTTCGATCTTCATAGAGAGAAGATAAAAGGAAACAAATTTGGAACATAAATAAAAAAGAGAGGAAAACAAGGATTCTTCAGCATTTATTTGTCAATACTTGAAGTATGCAAGCTCAGAGAATAAATCTGCTACCTCCACAAAGTTTTTATAGACTGCTACAAATAACCGATACACATCTTGATGTCCTTCATCCAGCTGAAGCTCTTTTGCAATTATCTCCAATCCAAAATGCTGAAAGGGGATTATGCATCCATTAGATCGCAATTAAAAGACAAGATTGAAATACTCATGAACAAACTTAAAAATAGAGAAGACTAGTGAGTAAAGCCAACCCAAGAAAAGCAAACGATTCTTTTACTTCCATTCACAAGCTGTAATATTGCAGTTTCAGAGCTTGAGAATATACTAATGAACCATCCCAAAATTTGAAAAATCAAGGAAGGAAATTTTCAGCAACTATTAATGCTTCCAAAATCTTTGTAAAACAAAGACTGAACTAACAAAGAAACTGCCATAACAATAAGGTCACAAATTGGAGATTTCCAATACCTCAAGAGCACATCTACTTTTATATAGCAACAACATAACCCAAAGTTAAAAAAAAAAAAAATAAAAAAAAAAAAAAAAAAAAAAAAAAAAAAAAAAAAAAACTAATTTTTTCATCTTTCAAACCAGGTTTAATTGATAGCAATGTGTGTATTAAACGCCCAATTAAAAAAAAATGTTTAAGCTTTTAGGGATATAGAAGAGCAAAAAACAGAGTCACCTTATAAACAAGGCCAGCAGAACTAAGTTTAGTGGTGAAGCCATGACCAAAAACCTGGTCAAATCCATTCTGGTGATGATCAAAACGATATCGATATGGATCATAAACGCCTCCAACATCAAGTACCGCATCAAGCGAGTTCAACACCTAACATAAATTTCGCACGCACAAGGGAACAAATGAAAAAAAGAAGGAAACCAGAAAATTTTAAATTTTCTCAACCAAATAAAAAGTGAGAGTGAAACAATGAAAAGGTTACCTGTGGGTCTCTGGTACGGACGATTTGAGCATTGGAGAAGTTATTGGTGAGGCGAAGAATGAAGCAGGCGAGAGCTTCGTCGCAGTGGAAGGTTCCATCATGAGTTCCCACTCTTTTTGCTGCCGATGCTGTTGTTAGGAGACTATGTTTATACAAAATGGAGAGTTTGTGCCTTAATTCCGGCGCGAACATTAGTTTCTTTCTCTACTTCTTAAACCCTCTGCTCTGCGCTCCCAGTACACTGTCGGGTAAGGAAAATAGGGGTAATAATAATTTTAATGACTGAATTTCACATTTTTTCTATTTTCAGTATTTGACCGAAAAACAACATTTTCAATTGACTGAATTTCATATTGGTTTGGCAAATATGGACCCACAATTGTTTATGCGACGGTCAATGTGTGTTAAACTCATGCCAGCTAGATTCCACGTGAATCATACATGAATTTTAAATTCCTTTCATTAACTAGTTCAGTGTGATGCGAGAGATGTATAATTTTATGTTTATTAATTAAATTGAATGTACTTAGAAAATGATTGTAATTTCTATTTGTGTTGTTTCAATTTAAATAATTTGCTTATTTATTTTTAATTAAAAAATGAAAAATAAAATTATAAGTTTTTTTTTTATGAAATTCTCAAGTAAGGAATTAAAATATTAATTAGCACAATTAATCATTGTAAGTAAATTATTGTAATTCAATTATTATAATTTTGAAAATTTTCATATATTCAAATTAGATGAGATGTAAGAATATTTTAATTTGAATTGAAACATTTTAGTGAATTTAAATTAATATTTTAATTCTATTTGTTATTTTAACTACATTATTTAATTAATTTTTATTAACTATGACTTTATTAAACTCTATTTTTTTATGGAAAAAACTTATTTAATAAAAAAACTTAATATTTATTAAATATAAAAATATTAATTATAATGAAATCATCCATCAAATTTATTAGTTTGTAACTCCAGTATTTTAATAAAAAATATTATTTTATTAAAATATAAATAAAATATTAATTGTAATATAAAAATAAAATATCACATCATCAGTTCTATATTTTAATATGTTGACACATAAACATTTAAGCCTTATAAATTATATATTTATATAGATAAATAGATATAGATTCTCATATATTCTACAGTTTCATTCTAAAATATCGATGTTCGTTTTAGTAAATTTTTTTTTATTTTTTTTTAGAGAAGTAATTTTTTAATCATTTATTCTAAAAGCTATAAATTATATTATTTCGTAAAAAAGTTGACTATCTCTAAAAGAGCAGTGTCTGTGCCTCCCACCATTCTGGGCAATTATAGTGGAAATCCTCACCTTCATTATACTCTGTGATTTATTTTTCCACTGATTTGAAGAAATTTGCTTTTACACTCTTTTCTATTTTGCTCCACATTTTCTAATCCAAGTTCCTACATAATTATATATTTGCTCTTTCTAAACAAATTTTAAGAGATAACAGCAAATATAATTATATATGCTCCACAACTCTTTACGATTTCAATTTTCTTCTTTCTTTACTGTCATGTTCAAAAAATTATACATATTCCTTTTTTCAATAATTAATATTTAGTTAATAAAAATAATGACATTTAAATCTTAATCACAATATGATCTAATTAAATATAATAATTCATCATCTTCTCATTCATTAACTTTTGATTTCAAGTCGGAATAAGAAAAAAATTCTTTGTCCCACGTAGCTAAAATCAAGCCATTAAAGCCCCATCACAATTACAAATAAAAGAGAGAAGTCCACCTATATCTCTAAAGTTACCTAGCTCACCAATAGAGCAAGACAAAAAGATTATTCGAGAAGTTTTTTCGCTAAGAAAGAAGAAAAAAAAAAAAAAAAAATCTATTTGCTATAGCAGCTGAAAATACTCGAAAGAAAGCTGAAAATACTCGAAAGAAGACTGAAAATAATAAAGAGAGAGAACTCTAGCATTAGGATCTAGTTTAAGCTATGTAGGAGTAAGATCACTTTCTCATATACAGTTTTTGAATATCCATGAGAAGAAGACGAAGGTTACAAGAACTCACTAATCAACAAGCAGCAACTCCAAATTCAAAAGGTTCAGTACTTTCATCTAATTCTAATTCTTCTTCTTCTTCATCTCCGATTTTTACACAACAAAATGTTCTTCAAGAAAGTGGAGATTAAGGGATTTTCCGCTATTTAGAAGCCTAGCTGAAGGAAGAGCATCGAATAAAGATCTTTTCAAGTCTAAGTATCCATAATTTGATTAACGAATGACATTTATGTGAATTCATCAGTGCATCCACGTGGAGGCTAGCTGGCATGTTTTTTAGTACGCATCAACTACCAAATAAGCAATTGTGGGGCTCGTATATGCTAATTCAGTAATCCGATGATCAAATTTAGAAACAGACACTTGATTGATTCAATTAAAACGTTTGAGCACTTAATTGAAAAATTTTTCCAATCAGACACTCAAATAGAAAAATGTGAAAGTTCAAGCATTAAAATTATCATTATCCCAGGAAAATAAAATTATCATACCCAGACAATAAATGTTGTATATTGATCTAGAGTAGGAATGAAAGTGAGACCGTAACCGCAAAGTTTGCACTACCTACACCTCTAGATACTCATATCCATTCTAAATTAATTTAAAATTAGATGAAAGCCCACGCATTGCACAAGTATTTTTTGACAATCCAATTCAAAGTTAAAATAAAGAATAAAGATCTTTTCAAAAAAAAAATAATAAAATAAAGAATTATACCCTAATCACGTTGATAAAAGTTAACAATTGATAAAAGTAAGAGAATATATTCTAAGATAGTAGCACATGATTTGTTGAGAAAAATCAATCTGTAATTAAGCATCCTTTAAAAGAAATTAAATTAAATTAAAAAATAATACACATAGATAAGAACTCCTCTTCATTTAAGCCTCTATTATCTAATAACAATAAATTAAATTTTTGAAAAACATCTAAAGTGATAAGATATTGATAACAAAATAGGAAGATAAGAAAATAGAAAAAAAAATTATCTATACATATCTATCATTGTATGTTATAAATTAAATTTAAAAAATAAATTAAATTTTAAAAAATAAATATTTTTTTAGGACAAAACAAATGCTTAAAAAAAAGAATCAATAATGATTAAATATCTGAAAAATGCATCTCATTAGGATGGTGGTTATCTTATTTAGCTTACGAAAGAGATTGTAGCTTGAAAACTCATGCAAATATCACAAAATGAGAGTTAATTTCATAAAAAAAATGAAACTAAATCATAAAACAATCAAAATAATCGCAAACACCAAACTAAAATAAACACCCAAAACCCATTTATCATTTATCCACTGAAAACATCTGACAAAATTACAATAGTAAAAAAAAAATCTCTGTATAATTATTGAAAATTATGGATTGCAGAATTCATTTTCCTCTCTTCTTGGCAATAAACTTGGTCACCTTAGCTTCGTTTGGGTCTTTTTTCTCAACATCTTAATAAGACTAATAGCAACAATATGGCGCATGTCCCTAGCAAAAAATTGAACCCAATGGGAGAAGGTTTCCACCACCATGGACTTGGTTGGAATCATCTTCATGAACCTAGTATCACCGTTCTTCACAATTTCACCATACCTAGCCTTGGAGTATTTGGGTGATGTAGCAACTATATGCAAATATGAAAAAACAATTGAATACACATAATCATCTAATGAATTGAATTGAAAGAAATAACAAAAAAAAAAAAAAAAAAAAAGAAACCATTATGAAATAAAAAAAACATATAGAGAATAACTATTGTAAAAGAAAAAAAAATATACAGAGAATTGAGACTCAACCAAGAGAATATATATAGCTGGACAATTTTAAATAGATAAGTTTAAATTTCAAAATTTTAAAAATATTTTAATTTTAGATTTAAAAAATATTTTAGTGGCCAATCAAATTATAAAAATGATAGTAAAAAAAGAAAAAAAAAAGCTCAAAAATTTGTGAAAAAGAAAAATAGGAATGTTCAAAGAGTAGAGTGACACATTAGCATTCTTAAAATATTTTTTGTTTCATGATTATATACATAGATTGAGTAATTCATTTAAAAACCTTGACCCATGCGTTTTATATCAATTGCATCACTTTTTGACCTTAATCTCATGGACACCACAATTTAAAAGGTCAACACATATGTGGGCCCCATATACTTACATAAGAGTTAACTAATCAACCCACTAACCTTAATTCAAAACACACCATTTGGAAAAAGGAAAAAACTAACCCTAAAAGCTAAATAACTGCTTCTTATAGCAAAATTATCCTAAGTCCATGGGACAAACTCAATTTTTGAATATAGTAAATGATTTAGGAAAATATAGACCACCTGATCCAAACATAGAAACGTTTAAACTCAAAGTGAAACTACCAAATCTCAAAATAGGAATACCAAATTAGTGGACCACTTGTATAAGTAAAAATAATTAAATATGGTTTTTGAACTGTAAATATGCAAGTTGCAGAGCTGAAAAAAAGTTAAAAATAAACATCAAAGAGGAAGGCCAGCAAGAAAAACCCATAAACATCAAATAAAAATATTGATAATAACAAAAAAATCCAAAACATCATCAACCCAACCGACAAAGTAAAGAATGTAACGAAACGAAAAATTAGCAAACCTGATCAAGTGGGTCACCAAGAAGGTCACAAAGACCTTCTTGTTCTTACAGTGGCCATGACTAGCTCCTTCAGGACCAACATTCTTGCTCATGATTTTGGGATTTTGAGAAGCAATCGTGGGTTATTTTTTTTAAGGGTTTGTTTTTCCTTTCTCCAAATAGTGCGTTGTAAATTAGAGTTAGTGGGTTGGTTAGTTAACCTTTGTATCAGTATCTGAGGCCCACATATGTATTGTTTATTGTTTTTTAGACCCTGATTTAAAATTAGGGTACAATTATTACTGACCCTTCAAATTAGGGTGTCCAGGAGGTTAAGATTAAAATGGAGTGCAATTGATACAAAACGCATAGGTCAGGGTTTTCTAAATGAATTACTCTTTCAAATTTTTTTGAGGACTAATGGCTAATTTGCTTCCTCAACTTGTACTTGAGGAGCAAAAAGCCTAAATTTGAGACCCATAACTCATATCTAAAGTGTTCAAAAAACCCCAAATGATTGCTGGTTAAAGCATGTGACTATCACAAAATAGAAAAAGCGCCTAATTTTAAAGGTACTCTTTATTTTATCCGTCTTTGTGTCTAGTCTTATCAAGCAAAGGATAAGAAGGCTTTAATAAAAACAAATTCTAAAAGTGTAATTTGAGTAGTTTGACAATTGACTATGTGTTTTTATCTTAGTTGTAAATATTAACTGAGAACTTGTATTTACATTAGCACTTGATGTATTAAACGTTTTGTTAAGAATTAGTAAAGCACTTTGCATAAAAATCATTGGCCCATATAAAAAACATGTCTTCTCTCTCTGAAAAATAAATGCTTCTCCTCTCCAAAATTTAAAGGTTTTTGCTCTTTTCCTTGGGCGGCTATCGGCAACAAATCTTTAACCAGCCGCAACCCCTTTTTTCTTTTCTCTCTTCTTGCATATTTTCTTCTTTTAATCTTATTTTTATTCCTCTTTTATCTTTTATTTGCTGCCCTTTATGGGTCTTCTCCCCAACATGCATTTGCCTTTTTCTCAAGACAGATCTATGGATTTGTTCTTACTTTTGGTTTCTGTTTAGAGTCTTCTAAGCTTCTTGGTTTAGGGCAACCACTCAAGGAAAGTTTTAATAGAAACTTTCTATGGAGGTGGCTTAGTAAAAGGGAGATCTGGTCCATCCTCTAAATCAAGATGGGTTTATGCACTCTGTAACATCCTGATTTCTAGAACTTTCTATTGCATGATAGATTGTTTAGTAGTACCAATTAGGGTTTTGTACTAATTTCAAACTAATTGGAGAAAATCTTGATTTGTGAGTCTTGATGGTGAATCAAACATTACATGCATAGTTTTCTCAAATTGACTATTTTAATTGCATATTAATGTTTTCAATTTTAAAATTGGATTTGTTTTAAGCCTTGATTTGAAATTGGGGGAGAAATTGATTTGATTTTGACCAAATTAATTTTATTTAGACTATAATTTAAATAATTTTGACTATTTTAAATTGAGTGAGATTTGACATATTAAAATTTGTTTATTTTAATTATGAAAGATAAATTTAATTTCAAAAGTGAGTTTAAATTAATCTTAATTTAAAGGAATATTATTTAAACCTAAACTAATTATCCTTCTTATCAAGTTTTAGTGGTAAAATAAATAAAAAAGGTGGTCCCTTATTACTAAGCTAACACGCCAACTTGGCTTAAATAAATAAATAAATAAATAAATAAATAAAAAGAAAAAACCCTAAATACCTGGTGTTAAAAGACTAGAGGTCGTAGCCTCCATAGTATTTTGTAAAGAGAAAACTCTTCTCTTCTTCTCCAAAGAGTGATTGAGCACTCCTTTCTTTTTCCCCCATTGATTTCTCTTTGTTCTTAAACAAAACACAAAAACAAACCGTAAAATTCAATCTAGGCAATTGGATCATGGTCTAATGGTGTGATCATTGTTAATTTTAATTGGAACAAGGTGAACCTTCAAAGCTTAATAAAGGCAAGAAGAAGGTTAATTGAATCACACTAAAGGTTAGTACTTAATCTAGAAATGTTTAAATTTGATTTTAATTCATAGTTGGTTTTAGGGGTTTATAAGGGCAAATTGGAGATTTTAATGTTATGGTTTGAAATTGATTTCATTTTTGTGTTCTATGATATCAACTGATTATGTGATGTGGACGAATTGGAAAGAAAGCACCCCTAGGGTGATGAACTAAGAGAGGCCGAAGCCTCCTTACTCTTCCCTAGGCTTGTTTGTTTAATTTTTATTTAATTGATTAATTTAGGAGTTATTAAGTGATGATGATTATGTTCAATAATTGTGTAACTCCCTATTTTTTGTGTTTAAAATAGTAATTTACCGGTCTATGAATAGTACCACTGGTTTGTAAATAGTACTACCGGTCCGGTAATCGGTATTATTTTTGTCCGAAAAAATTACTATTTATATTTAATATTTTATTTAATATTTTTGGAGCATGCATGCATGATTTTTATGGGTAGAAAGTAAGTAATGAATTTATTTGGAGAATTTAGATAATTAGTGAATAGTGAATTATGGTGTTATATTAATTAAGGAAATTTGAGGAATTATTTTTATGGAGTTAATCTAAGAATTTTGTGGAGATAAATAATATTTTGAAGGAATTTAATTGGAGAATATTTTTAGCCATTATATTAGATTATCATTGACTTATAATCTTAGCTACTCAATAGTGGTTAAAGACTAAAATACCCTTTTGTTGTTTTATATAAGTCAACTCTAATAATTGAGCAACACTTTCTTCTTCTTCTTCTTCCCCACTTAGGCGTCAACTTCCTCTTCTTTTTCTCTTTGTTTTTCTTCAATTCCTACTTGCTAAATCCACTAAATTCACTCTATTAAACTTGATTTAAGTAATTAATCTTAGAGAATTAAGCTTGAGAAGTGATTTGTGGTGATTATTTTCAAGAAATTTGGAGATTTCCTACTTGGGCCAAGTAAGTGTTTTGATGATAACTTCATTATTTTTGGGTTTAGATTCTTCTTTTAGCATGTACATGCTTACTCATGCTCCAATTTCTTTTTTTATGTGTTTTCTATGTTTTGATTTTGATTTTCTTATATGTAGAGTGTGGAGAACCTTCTACCAAAGAGAAGGGCAAAGCTTATAAGAAAGGGTTTATAATTATATTGAATCAATAATACAATATACAAGTAGTGTATATATATACACGTTAATGATAAGAATACACTCCTAAAGTTACGTTCAGTAATTCTATCTACACAACAGAATTAGTTATTCTGTTTTAGTTGACTCGAACTTCATCCTTACCCAATACACCCCTGCAAGATGGCAGTCGATCTCGAACGCCAATCTTGTTTCTTTGTCTCAGAAATTCCAGCTTCGGCAAAGGCTTTGTTAATAAGTCTGCGAGCTGTTCCTTTGTCGAGACATATTGAATTCGCAATGTACCTTCTTGAACTTGCTGACGAACAAAGTGATAATCAAGAGCTAAATGTTTCATTCTAGAGTGGAAGACAGGATTTTCAGCAACATATTTAGCTCCCATGTTATCACAATATATAACAGGTACATGTAAAAGCTGCACTTGCAATTCAGATAACAAATTTCGGATCCATGTAATATCAGTCGAGGTACTTGCGACAGACCTGTACTCCACCTCTGTGGAAGAACGAGCTACAGATTTTTGTTTCTTGGAGCTCCATGCAATTGGGTTTTTCCCTAAATAAATAACATGTGCCCCAGTAGAACATCGATCATCAACGTTCCCAGCCCAATCTGAGTCAGAGAAAGCATGAAGAACCATTGAAGAATTCGAATGAATCTGAATTCCATATGAACTTGTACCATTTAGATAACGCAACAAGCGTTTAAGAGCAACCCAATGTTTAACAGTCGTCTTGGAACCATATTGGGCTAATCTATTGACTGCAAACGCAATATCGGGACGTGTGAGCAGTGCATATTGAAGACTGCCAATAACCATTCGATACTGAGTTGGTTGATCATATTCAGCAGAGTCATCTTTTGCTAGAGTTAACGAAGTTGTCATCGGAGAATGCGCAGCTTTGGACCCAGCCATATTCACTTTGTCCAAGAGTTCTTGAACATAAGTTTGTTGAGATAGAAAAATACCAGTTGAATTTCGAGAAACTTCAACACCGAAAAAGAAATGTAGCTCAACAAGGTCCTTAATTGAAAAACGTTGACTGAAAGTTTGAATAAAATTTTCAACAACCTTAGTATCACTCCCTGTAATAATGATGTCATCGACATAAATTAATAAATAGATGAGAACTCCCTCATGATAGTAAACAAATAGACAAGTATCAGCCTTGGATTGCTTGAAACCAAAAGAACACAAAGCAGTCACCAACTCAGTATACCAGGTGCGAGGGGCCTGTTTCAACCCATACAACGATTTTTGAAGATGACAAACATAATTAGGCTGAGTATCATCCACAAAACCATGTGGTTGCTCCATAAAAACATCCTCCGTTAATTTTCCATGAAGAAAAGCATTATTGACGTCAACTTGTCTCAATATCCACCCTTGAACAACTGCAAGAGATAAAATAATATGAACTGTCGGATGTTTAGCTACTGGTGCAAATGTTTGATCATAATCCAAACCTGGTCACTGAGTAAAACCGCGAGCCACCAGTCGTGCTTTGTAATGCACTGGAACCCCTTTATAATCACACTTTATGCGAAACAACCACTTACAGCTGACTATGTTGGAAGCTTGATCAGAGGAAACTAATGTCCAAGTCTTTTGTTTCATGAGAGCATTGTATTCCTCCTCCATAGCTCGCCGCCACCTAGGATCTTTCAAAGCTTGTGCAACAGTCTTAGGAATAATCGGCTTTGGATGTGCTGGAACAACTGTATGAAGATTCAGCTTCTAAATCGATTTCACTATATTGTTTTTACTCCTTGTAATCATATGATGTCGCGATTGAACCACAGGGACAGGTTCAAGATTCTGTTCAATATTAATTGCAGGAGCAGCAGATTCAAGTGAAACAGCAGGTGAAGTCAAGAGTTCCATACCTGTGCTGCATAACGCAGAAGATTGCAATTCATTGGAAGTATGATGTGATAGCTGAGAATCCGAAAAATGGAATCCAGAATCCTGCAAATTATTAGAAGAACAAGGAAACGACACAACATAATGAATTGGAGACCATAATTCGACGGACTCAGAAGTTGGACAAGAACTGGAAGACTGTTTTAACGTTGGATATGGAAAGACAGACTCGACAAAGTCTACATGTCTGGATATATAAAGCTTATTTTGAATCGGATCATAGCATTGAAAGGCACTTTGGTTGACAGAATAGCCCAAAAATATACAAGATGTAGATCGTCTTTCTAATTTAGTAGAATTGTATGGCCGAAGCCACGGATAGCACAAGCATCCAAAGACTTTCAATTTAGCATAGTTTGGTTCTTTGTTGTGAAGTTTTAAGAATGGTGAGTAATTTTGTAGTGTTTGAGTTGGCATCCTGTTTATTAAATAAACAGCTGTATGGAAAGCATAGGACCAGAATTCAAGAGGCAAATTAGCTTGATGTAGAAGAGTCAAGCCAGTTTCGATAATATGCCGATGGCGACGCTCAGCAATGGCATTATGCTCAGGTGTATATGGAGGAGTCAGAAAGTGGGAAATACCATTATCCTGTAAGAGACTTTTAAGATGAACAAACTCACCACCATTATCAGAGTATAACGATCCAATTTTCGTCTGAAAATGATTCTCAACTAGTCTTTTAAAAACAGGAAAGATAATAGAAACCTCAGACTTTCGTTTTAGCGTATATAACCAGACATACTTAGTATAATGATCGACAAAAATAAGATAATAAGAAAACCCATCAATAGAAGTAACCGGGGCAGGCCCCCAAACATCAGAATAAAGTAATTCTAAAGGTTTAGTACTAGACATTGATGAAACAGAGAAAGGATTCTTGTGCATTTTATTGCACTTATAGGAATTGCAGAAAAAATTATTATCAGACACAGACAAATTAAACTTCTTCAACATAAGACGCAAAATCGGAGTGGCAGGATGACCAAACCGCTGATGCCATAAAAGGACGGAGAATGAGAAACTGTATGGAAGACACGACTCTGACAGTTGTTGGAGACAGACACTTGTTTCGGCCATTCATAGATTCCATTAACCGGTTTCCCTTCCACCAATCGCACCCCCGTGTTCAAATCCTTTACATAAAACATAGAAGGATTAAATGCAACCTCAACATTGTTAGCAACACATAATTGATAAACAGATATCAAATTTTTATCAAGAGTTGGAACACAGAGAACATTATCTAACTTCAAAGGTTTAATTTGAGATAAAAGAACTGCAGAACCTGTATGAGTTATAGGATGAGCAGTACCGTCTCCAAGAACCACATCGTCAGTCCCATCATATTCTGAATGAACAGCCAAATTTTGCAAATCTTGTACCACATGCTGATTGGCCCCAGAATCCACTATCCATCGCGGATTAGCAGAAGCATTAGTATTCAAACAATTTACTTGCGTTGAACCACCAGATTTGATAGATTGCGAAGAGCCCTCAAACATCCATGGAAGTAATTTCTTCAGTTTATAACACTGTTTTGTTGTGTGTCCTGGGCGGTCACAGAAATGACAAGTCACTTTGCCCTTTGAATTAGAAGAATTTCGATTACTAGACCAAGTACCTGATCCACCAGCCTTTGAAGTATTAGTATTGAATCGATTTTGAACAGCATTAACAGTCGTTGGAGCTATGACAGAAGCAGGTGAGCGAGACAACTGACTTTCAAAGTCAGTAAGCTTATCATGCAGTTCATCAAATGAAACTTCACTTTCCCGAGCTCTGAGCGTAGCAGATACTTCTTTATGTTCACTCGGTAAGCCATGAAGAACGTGAAGCAAGACTTCACCCATAGAAATAGTCACACCTGCTGACGCTAAAGTAGCAACTATAGCCTTGATTCGCTGAAGAAATTCAGTAACGGTGAAACTGCCCAACTTCGCATTAAATAAGGACTCTCGCAAGCTCATAATTCGAGCTTGAGACGGTTTTGCATACATTTTCTCCAAAGTTCGCCACACAACAAAAGATGTCTTGTCACCAATAAAAAACGAAACCAGATCAGGTGAAAGAGATGCAACTAGTGCACTGCGCAAGAGCTGATCTTGACGCAACCAAAAAGGATCATTAGCCAAATTAGCTGGTATAGCAGATTCAACAAACTTCAACAAATCATAACCGACAAGCAGTGAATACCACTGTGTATTCCATGATTGATAATTATGAGGAGTTAATTTAATCGGTGCTTGAGCCGCAGAATTAATCGACACCAGTTGGTTTGCTGTATTTAAATTCGACACAGCAGTGGGTATCACAGGGGTACCAAGAGATGTGATTGCAGGGGTAACTGAAGGAGAAGGAGTTTTGGAAGTGTCGTCACCCATAGGAATAAAAGAAATTGACAGAAAAATAGATCTAAATAGCTTAGAGAGCAGAAAGCTCTGATACCATATAAGAAAGGGTTTATAATTATATTGAATCAATAATACAATATACAAGTAGTGTATATATATACACGTTAATGATAAGAATACACTCCTAAAGTTACGTTCAGTAATTCTATCTACACAACAGAATTAATTATTCTGTTTTAGCTGACTGGAACTTCATCCTTACCCAATAAAGCTAAGGCTTAAACAGTTTTAATTTAAGCTTGTTAAAGCTTGTTTTAAGGTTAGTGTTTATAAATACACTTACCTTGTTTCAATTTTTGATTTTGTGATTTTATGCTATTATGTGATAATTTGGTAATTTTGTATGAATTGATTAAATTATTGAACTTTGGTTGTATAATTGTGCTCTTCGGTGTAGTTGAACATTGATAGAATGATTAATTGGTTGAGAGAAACTCCTCCCCTTATTCTCTCATGTTAGTCGAACCATATGTGAGGTAAGGGTGTGAGTTTTTGTTTTCAATTAATGTTCGATTTAAGCTCTAAATGTGTTGTTATGAATATATTTAACCGAAACTAATGTTAAATTGTACATATGTTATGTTTAGTAATTTTTCTTATGAGTAAATTGTTGGAAATTTTGGGAAAAATGTGGAATTGGTTTAATTGATGCATGATGAGGATCTAAATGGTTATTTGGATGCATAAGAATTATGTTAGCATGCTTGATTGAAGGAGGAAATTCCTCCCTTGATTTCCATAAAGAGGCCGAACCACCATAGAGTGGTAAGGCTTCAATTATTACTTGTTAAGTGATGCTTGGACCTTCTATGTGATGCTATATATATATATAAGTATGATAAATTTGATAACTTCTATATGATTAAAGTTTATGAGAAATGAGTGCTTAAAGTCTTTATGCTTTGAATTTTGCATAAGAAAAGTATGATTTAATTGATAAGAATTTATTTGTGATAAATCTCATTATGACTTTAAGAAAGTTTAAAAAGAAAATGAGTTTATGAGAAGTTTTTCCTATGTTAAGTAATTATGTTTAAGTATGAGAATTTTCATGAATTACTTGAATTCTAAATTAAGCTTACATATTGATTTTAAGAAGACTAAAGACAATAAATGTTATGAGAAGTGTTATGAATTAAGAAATAAAAACAATGTTTTTGGGCTCTAATATACTTGGTGTGAATTTGATGCGTGATTTGATTTATTATATAAGATGAGCATGCTCGGCATTTGATGCCATTATGATGAGAAACTATGATCATATGCTAGGCACGTGAGTATCTTATGTTAGGGTGGATGCGCTCTATATGTTATGATAGGCTCTTGCAGCCCTTATGAATAAGCTATGAAATCTTATCTGCTTCTTTTTCTCCTAAATGTATGCGAGCCCCTTGGAAAATATTTTTAAGAAAATTAAATTAATGAGATTGCATTATTTTAGTAAATCGCAGTTTAGAATAAATTATTTATGTTATCAAATGAATTTCCAAAGCATGATGTTTTGGTGCATAATTTTAAAATAATAGCATGTTTATTGGTGGATAAATGTTTAAGTAAAAGACTTATGGTGTAAAAGAACTAAAATATTTATGTTATCTATTATAAGTTTATTTGATATTGCTTATGCTATAAATGTTAATGTATGTTAAACATTTAATGATTTTACGATTTGTAAATCTTTTTATGAAAATTTATATTTTGAGTACGTTGTCATCACAACATCGGTATGTTTGTGATTTATGAGCACACTGGATTTTATACTCAGTGCGTTGATTTTATCATGCGCAGGTTCGAGACTGTGTTTTGCTGCTTGAAGACCAGAAGAGTAGCATCAGAGTAGAAGAGACTATTTTGGTAGTAGATATAGTTTTATGTAATTAAGAATTATGGCATGTATAATTATTACATTTATGATGATTATGCTATTGAATTATAATGTAAGTGTGTTATTATAGATTATTTTGGTGTATATTTGGAGATAAACATAGACTTATTTAATGGTTTGATATAGAATATTTTAAAGATAGTTGGCATGATTAGTTCATTTGTATTTGATATATATGATGAAGGTATTCAAGTGATAATAATTAAAATGCTATTGAAGATTTATATAGTTAAGAGGTTATAGAAGTGTTGTTGTGTATTTATTTGGAGTTGTGGGAGTTTGGAGTTTGGATTTGGAAGTGCATTGGTATTCACATTTTTAGTGTGCCAAGTTTTTAAGGAAACTCTTGCAATTTTTCTGTAGGATCTTCCCAAATTATTTTTCATCAAATAAATATGCATTTTAATAACAAAATATCATTTGCTAAATTTGTAAATACCAAGTCACTTTTAATTCATAATATGATTATATGATCTATATGTCAGTTAGGATGGTGTCTTCGGCACCGAATGTGGCATCCGCCGTCGGCTCTCTCAGGATTGGGCGGTGTGTAACAGATTGTTTAATTGAGTTAAGCTATTTGATTTCATTTTTGAAAGAAGACCGAAACTATGGTTGTGAGATTGTGAAGTATGTTCAAGTTAGTGAAATTGATTGCATGTTCTCGTAATTATAAGATGTAGTCATTGATTAATGAGTTAGAATGATTGGAAGAAGTTATGCATGTTTAAGTGGTATGATAACTGACCCTACATGTAACCTACCCTAGGTAAGTGGACATAGTAAACTAATGGTTATGCATGTAAGACTTAATTAGTAAACTTAATTATCTAAAAAGATGTTTAGTGGCATGATAGGAAGTAAGTAGAGTTTTGTAATTTGAAGTGATCATTAATTGAGGATTTTAGGTTAACATGTTTAATTAAGTATTTGGATGTTTAACCATGTGCTTTGAAGTATGTCCGGTTATTGTGGTCTCGAAATTTTCTAGCACCTTTTCCACAGTTTTCCTAATTTCCACAACTAGGCTATGAAAATCTCTGAGTTGTCGTGGTCTTGGAATTACCAACACCATTTCCACAGTCATCTCTGATTTCCACAATTAGGTTGTGAAATCTTTGAGTTGTCGTGGTCTTGCATTGCAACACCATTTCCATAGTCATCTCTGATTTCCATAACTAGGTTGTGAAAATCTCTAGACACTAAGCTCTTTCTGCAAATTTTATTTTATCTTCAAGCCTCTATAACCATTAAAATACCTCATTGAGTAATGGAAAAGAGATAGTTGATTAAAATGAATTTGACATCTTAGGTAATTATAAGGCATGTTTGAACTATAGAAGTAACTTAATTAATTGAATATGAGATTAATTGGATGTAGAGTTAATTAGGGTTCCTAATTGGGTCATTAAGTATGATTTGGAGAATTTATGGCCAAACTTGCCCTACACTTATAATTGATGACCTAATTATGAAATTGAATGTCCTAAGATGTCGACTCTTGAATTAGAATGAATTTAGCAAATTCTAGGATATTTAATTGGAGTTAAATGCATGATACTTATATTAGTCAAAATGGACTTGACTTTTATGTTTTATATGTTGAATGAGTGAATTTTATACTATTTAAGTAGCTAAGTTAAATAATCATACTGTGATTATTAAATCACATGGGGATCTATATGTCCCTTTGTGAATAAACAGGTTGAAGATGCAATCAAGTACGACTATAATTTGTTATAGTTCTTTTACTGAAATATAAACTAATGTGTCTGAAATTGATGTTTGGAAACATAATTGAATATTAAACTCAATTATGTGGGCCCTTATAAATATTTGGTTAAATAGTTGTGTGATCACTGAAATATTACTAGTTCTGGATATACCAAGCATGCTACTGGATATTGAAATTGAGTTATGATCATATGCTGGATACAAGGTGTCCCATTGAGGATGCTGGCATGCATCACTATTTTGTAGGCTTTTGCCTAATTTGTTTTATGGCAGTTATGTCTTTTTGTTTGCTATTACCATATTGAAATCTATTCTACTACTAACTATTCTAAGTTACTAAAAAGGCCCAATTGAACTGAAATAAGAAAGTTGATTATTGCCAATATATTATTCTGGAATATGTGATGCTGGTTCTGATTAATGTATGACGTTCTATGATGAATGCTAATGTATAGTTATTGCATTGTTGGGAATATAATCGAATGTTGACTTATGAATGTGCGATAAGCATGAGTTAGTTAAATTTGGGAATATATATGTATACATTAGTTGTTGTCTATTTATCATGCTATTAAAAGAATATGTTATGCTCTATGGACATATGGTGTGTTGTATAATGTAATGCTAGTGTACCTTGAACCTTGGAATTGGAGACATGATATGGTTCTTAAGAATTTTTGTATGTTATATGAATGTGAAATATGTATGTTAAGTACCACTGAGTTTTACACTCAACGCAATGAGTTTCTCTTACGCAAGTGGGAGATATGTGTACACTGAAGTGATCCAGAGTTCCAGTATCGGAGGAGGAGGATATTTCTTTAGTTGACTTTAAGTATGGGTCTACCCATGCACCTGGCATGTGGTAAGATTTTATTTTGTTTGAGAGATTTATTTTGACTATAAATGTGTAACACCCTAACACCATGTATCTAAGGATAAATAGTGCTAAGATGCTACATCATATATCATACAGATCCATTTATAAAAATACAAGTCGCACCATTTGTTAAACAGTAAAAACCAGTATCAAAAAATTTTCTTACTTTTCACAAATAGTCATATATAAATATATACATGACCAAATATAATTTTGAAGTTACTTAATACATGGTGGACTTTAAGAAGTTTAACTCCTACATAACATATTTACATACTAAAGAGGTGACATATGCAGACACAACTGATATGATCTTAGTTCCATTTCTGTCTGTCTGAACACAAGAAAGTTTGACTGCTAATGCCTCATAGCCAATATCTAAAAAAATATTAGCATTTTATATGAGATGCTACTCAGTGAGTAAAAAGTATCATAAAATGATTATTTGAAATAATATAGCATATAATAGGCATCTCAAATAAAGCACAGAGTGCACTCCCAATAATCCAGTCATCTTTAACTCCTCGGGCCATCAATGCCCGTCATCAATAATTTTAAAATAATAATAGTCGTTCATCAAATCATTCACAACAATAGTGTGTAGATATCACATCATTCCATTGATAGAAATCATAGTCATTCAAGGCATCACAGATACGATGCTACAGAGATATATTTCAGAAGTGATGCAGATGATTGTCAGATTATTTATGTTATGACTTGTCAAACAAAATCGCTCCCATGATATCAGATAATAGATTTCTAATATCAGATTTAGCTTGCCAGCTTTTCGATCAAATTTTTGAACACACAGCTCCAGATTTCAGACATGAGCACGCGGCTCTAGATACAAACTCGCACTTATAGCTCCAGATACTAGATTTATGAGCACGCAACTCCAAATTCAGATTATGAGCACGCAGCTCCAGATACAGATCAGATTTACGAGTTGGTAATGACAGTCATAATTTCCGTTTATCTCAGATGCAGAATTAACAGAATTACACTCACAGATTAGGCTCACAGGCCTCAAAGTAATACATACCTTTTGCTTAATTTGTCACCCTTTTAATATCACATCATAGTCCTTTCAAAGCAGAACATCAAATACGTAGTACAATGTATTGTCGTAACAAATATCACAAACAAACATCCATCACATATTAGGCTAATTGGCCTTAAGATAGTACATACCTATTTTTTTGCTTAGCTTGCCTTTTTCCAGGATCGGTAGGTTCTATAACAAATGTTAAAAGCATTCATTCTTTATATAGAATTAAATATTAGATGTTTTTACTCACAGTATATAGTGCAGTGGTATCAAGGCCTAAAAGAGTCTCATCCTTCACTTCCTTCTAGGATTCTTTTACCTATACGATTAAGCAAGCACCTCAATACTAATTTAGGCATTTAATCAAACACTTAGTATGCATGTGTAGACGCTTAAATTTTTTCCCTAAAAGGTTTAATGATGATACACCGTTTTTTCACATAAAATTGGATCGGGATTCCCCATCGCCCTAGTTTTTGGACCAATGGTCTGTGGCTGAGATTACCGATGTGTTTAAATGCTTTTACTTTTTTGGGTTATCAGGCATTTCGCAACGAAATTGGGTCCGAGAAGCGCGTTAGGCCCGCCTGGCACACTTCTCGGTGCACTATCTTGTTTAGTGTGCCACCTGGTCCAATTTTGTAAAAGTGGGCCCGATCCTATTGTAGGGTCTGACAGTGGTATTTTTGCCACATCAGCCTTAAAATGGGGCCACCCACCCTCATTTGCCTATAAACAGGCATTTGCGGGGTGTGCTAAAAGGAGGATTCTTCTTGAAAACAAGGGGAAATTCTTGCATTTTGATAACTCAACCAAAGAATTCTAAAGGGAATTTGTGTTAACCTTGGATTTGAGTTGAGAACTTGTTGTTAATCAATCGAAAAACCCCTTGTAATTAATCTAGAGTTCTAAAAACAAAAACTCTAATATTGAATCTCGGACTTTCGGATCAAGAACCAATTGTTGAGTTTTCCTTCACCTATTTTCGAGGAAATCTCCAAAGAATTCACAAAAGGTAGTTTCTGAGAACCTATAAATGCTTTCTTCATCTTTTTCTTTGCTTTGTTAGTGTTTAAAATGCCGTTTCAGGGTCTGGTTGTGAGGAAAACATAGGATCAACCAAATAGGGGCTTCTACACCTCTGTGGCGTGTGCCACTCCCCTGTGGCTCACACCACAAGTGCCTAGAATCCTCTTGTTTTTACCCAATAGACACAGAAGCCTTTCTGATCTGGGAAAGGCCTTGCGCCACTATGTGTGGCATGTGCCATAAGCATGGGGCACAAGCCATAGTCCCCTGTGGTGCACGACCCTTTAGTTCAAGGGCTCTGAATGCATAAAACTCTAATAAATGTCCCGATTTGGAGATTCAGTGGCCAAGCTCTGACCTTAGATGGTTGGTGATGCATGTTAGGTCATATGTGAATCAAATAAAGAATAAAAAACAAGATTGAGAGCAGTGATTGGTGGATTTGTTCATCCTTTAGGGATGAACATCAAGGCCATGAGCTTAAATCCTGTCAAATCTTTAAATTTTTATCTTTTAATTTATTGACCTTTAATCTACAAGCATTTTATCATTTCTGTCTTTAATTCCTCATTATTTAGTTTGGTATTTATTATTAATGCTCTAACCCATGATTTACTATCCATGTAATATTCATATTCATCATGTTCATACTTATTGGATGATTGTTTGAATTTGGATATTATGATTGATTTATGCTTCTGTAATATCTGTTCTTCTTTGTGTTTGATTGTTTATAGAATGGCTTTGTGTTTTATTTATATTGCAAAATGTAAGGGATCCTTAAAAGGATGCTTAATAAATTGCTTGTTTGTAATAGATACTTGGGTATGGGAAATTTGGAGGGTTTAAGGGTAGAATGTATTACTAAGAGATAATTTGTAATCTTTTCTCCTTTCCCCCTTTCTTTGCATGTTTGGTGTTTGCAATAATTGCTTGAATGACATCGTTTTACAAAATTGCATTAAAACCATTTTTACATGTCAATAAAAGTTAATCTCATTATTGATTATTGTAAATGTTTGGACAACGTAGAGGCCGGTTCAACAGGACGAAATGGGTACCTAACACCTTCCCATTTCGTACCTAACTCTCAGATCTTATCTTTGGTTTAAAACCGGATTAGTCGATTCCGAAGAATCGGTTGATTCGAGAATTTTTCCCTAATAAGGGTGGCGACTCCGAATTTTAATAAAACTCTTACCAAAGTAAAAGAACCTTTTTCAGGATTAACGAACAAGTCTAATAACAAAAATCAATTTTATTAAATAAAATAAACCAAGCTCGTTCCAATCCATTTCTTCTTTTTAAAGAGGAAAATGGAAATGCCTGACGTCCTCAACTACTCAACAATTAATATTATTACAAATTCATAAAATATTATACCAACAATGATATTTCTTAAGTTCCTTAAACTTCCACAATCATACAATTATGGAAATCTCAATTCAATTATAATTCATATCAAATCAACACTTAATAACGTTATTAGAATGCTTAATTAACTAATTAAACTCGTTAATCCAAAACGAAATGATCATTTCCATGATCATCTCATGTTGGTCGAACCTCTGTCATTAGCCTCAGATATGATTTTCTCTTCAAAATGATCAATTTTGCGATTATTTCGAACTGACAAAACCTTCATCTTAGCCTCAGATATGATTTTCTCTTTGAAATGATCATTTCTGAGATCATTTCGAACTGACAGAACCTCCATCCTTAGCCTTGAGTATGATTTTCTTAATTCAATCAAATTTAAAGCTCAATTCATATGTTATTCACTCAATAGCAACTAATTAACAACTTATACATCACTTATTAACATGAAAATCAATCTCCCCTTTAATTTCTCTACTTGGAAACCCTAACCCAAAATGCTCCAAATAATGAAAATAACATAAACTAATGAAGATTGAGACCTTAGATGATTTCCAACAAAAATCCTTTACAAAACAAGTAGGATTTCCAATTCCTTAAGCTTTCTTCTTCTCCTTCTTCTTCCTTAGGCGTCGGCCTCTTCTTCCTCTCCTTTCTTTTGCTTTTGTTCTTTTAATTCTTTCATTCACTTATGTTTAATATATACTCACATGTCATGTGCAAAGCACATAACTCCTTATTCCCTTTTAAATCCTTTAAGTCATGTATATTCATGCTTTTACCCACACTTGTTTTCATAAATTTCTTTTATGTTAATCAAATCTATAATCCTCCATTAACACTTATTAATCTCATTTAGGGCTTAACTAAACATCTTATATTATTCAACACAAAATTATTAAGTACTTAATCAAAACACTAATTGAGGTGCTTCACGTGCTAGCTTCTCATCGTTGTAACTAGAGCATGCTTAACCTTCTTCTAATTATTCTCCATAATCATTTTCTACTTTAATTAACTTATAATTTTGTGATTAACGAACTCTTAGTAACACATTAAGGTAGTCTTAATTAACTTTATAAATATAGATGTATGATCATAATATGATGTTTTAGGTCCAGGATGTTACAAAATGGCCTTTTAAATATCTTGATTTTTATTTGGTTTAATTATTTTATAAATTTCAGTATCGACTATTAACATTATTTTGGGAGATTTCACTGAGAAACCAATATTTTGAATTTAGAGAATTTTTATAGAAAGTGAATTTTGATATCACACTGAGTGATATTTTATACATATCTTAAGAATCATTGTTTTTTACAGGTTATGTTTTATCAGTTTGAACTTTGTTTTTGTTAGTTACTTGAAAGCTCTTTCGCGATCTTTTACAGGTTTCAGTATACTATTCTTTAAAGGATTGATTCCTTTGCCTAAAAGAATGCCTTTGAAATTTGTTTAAAACTGATAGGTTCTTACCAAAAGCTTATTCTTGATTGACAAGTCTTCCGCCCGTTTATAGACGCTTAAATTTTGCCCCTAAAAGTTTCAATGATGATACACCGTTGTTTTTACATAAAAGTTGATTGGGATTCTCGATTGCCTTGGTTTTTGGACCGATGGTCCGTGGTTAAGATTACTGATGTGTTTAACCACTTTTACCTTTTCGGGTTACCGGACATTTCGCGACGAAACCATCTCGTTTTGTGTGCCACCTGGTCTGATTTTATATAAGTGGGCCCGATCCCATTGTGGGGCCCAACAGTGACTTTTTTGCCACGTCAACCCTAGAAGGGGCCCGCCCACCCTCATTTGCCTATAAATAAGCATTGAGAGGTCTGAAATGGAGGACTCTTTTTTGGAAAACAGGGGGAAGCTCTTGCATTTTAAAAACTCAACCAAAAATCTAAAAGCAACTTGTGTTAACCTTGTGTTGGCTCAAGGGTCAAATATTTATCTCGAGATTTTGATGATTAAAGTAAAATAAATAAATTTAAATTATATTATTCGTACTAATAATATTTTTATGCAGATTATATATGGAACGTAATAAATAAACAAGGTAAAGTCCTACAAATTCAAGAATCATGAAGGCTATTGAAGACCTCAGTGGTTATATTTTTAGGATTCATTGTAAGATAGAGAGAACATCCATTTATAAGCACAAAATTAATTTTTTTCTCTCTTTATCAAAAGGATTTTTCGAAAATAACTCTTTAAAAATCAAAAGTTTTTTTTTTCGTTCCTTGATTATCTTACCTAAAATGGAGGAGATCTTGTCTCAATCATTTTTGGTAATAAATATCTTAGAAAAAGCTTGTTTTAGTTTTTCGGAAATCATCTTCATAAAGGTTTGAAATTTATTCATTTACCTAAATTAAAGAGACTTTGTCTTAAACGATTTTGGTAATAAGAATAAATCGAATAAGATTTTTTATGCTCTTCATTTTCGGAAACAAAATTTTTAAAGAGATCCAAAATCTTGATTTGTCTTCTTATCTAAACAAAAGGGATTATATCTCAAATCGTTTTTGGTAAATATTTATTTTGAAAAAGATTTTTTTTCTTATTTTCGAAAATCTTGTTTTTAAAGGAAAGTTTGATTTTCTTTTATTCACTTACTAAAAAGAAAGAATATTGACTCAAAACATTTGGTAAGAAAGATTTCTGTATCTTCTAAAAATGGAAAGTCAATATTCTGATTTGAAAAAAGGGATTTCACTTTCTAAATACGGGATTCTCATCCCTCTCTATAAAAAGGTATTTTATCTTTAACAGATGTGATGAAAAGAGTTTTCGTTTTAAGAGTATTCGTCCATTGATCAAATCTTTTATCTCTCAAAACTTACTCTCTACCCCTTTATTTCTTTTCATCTTAATATTTTACGTTTTATTTTTGAAAGAGAAAAGAAATTTTATAACAACCTTTTTTGAAAAACAGTTCTGATTTCTAAAACGATTTTCTAATCTTAAAAACTATTTTTCCTGTGCTTATATTAGCATTTCTGTCTGTTTATTTAGATTCTGTAATCTTTAGTAGATAGGTTTTCATTTGAAAAACATTTGTGTAATAGCTTAGGTGAAAAGCTATTGTGAAATAGGTTATTAAGCGACCTTCTCTGTGAGAGAGATTCTAATGTCAAGATTTGAGTTTCTATTCTCTGCCAAAAACAGAAAGGGTTGAGGTTAACTAGAACCTTTGGAAAATCTAGTGGGACAAAGGGTAGATCTAGGAGTTGATATATTGCCTTGTACTGTTGGTTTGTCTCTTACCCTTGAAAAGAGATAACATAGTTGAGGATCTCAAGATGAGTCTTGGGGAGTGGATGTAGACGAGTTAGTGCTGAACCACTATAAATTACTGTGTTGATCTTTTTACTTTCTGAAGTTTTTGCTTGATACTATTTTACTTGCACTTCTATTTATATTTTAGAAATGCTAAAAGTTGTTAATGGTTTTGATGTTCTAAATTGGAATAAGCTTTGTTTTTGCTGAAGATTAGAACTCTGGACTTCTGCTCAGTGAATATACCAAGTTCTAAATTGCTCTTCTATTTTCAGTATATTTCACTGCTTGAGTTTCTAATCAGTTTTCTAATTTTGATTGAAGCTTGTGAAGCAGTTCAGATTTCAATAACTGTCTCTCACATAGTCTTTTATATTTATCTAAACTTTATGAGGAAGTTCTGAACATAATAGCTTTCCTTCATAAAGTAGTTTTGATATTGCATAAGAAATTGTGAAGCAGTTCTAATCAATAATTGTACTTTGCAAAGTTTTTCTATTTTCTACATAAGGGCATTGTGAGGAAGTTCTAATCAATAACTTATTCTCACAAGTGTATTACTTTTCCGCTGCTACAGGATTCTGAGTTTGATTTTAAAAGTTAAATTTTTATTTTTTGAAAACCCAATTCACCCCCCTCTTGGGTTGTGCCATATATATACGGGACCCACACCTTGGATTTGTAGTGAGATTTTATTGTTAATCAATCAAAAATTCGTTGTAGACAATCTAGAATCCTAAAAACACAAACTCTAGTCTTGAATCTCGGATTTTTGGATCAAAGACCAAGTGTTGGATTTTCCTTCATCCATTTTTGAGCAAATCATCAAAGAAATCACAAAAGGTAATTTTTGAGAACATTTGAAAGCTTTCTCCATCTTTTTCGGTGTGTAAAACACCATTTTTGGGTCTGGTTATGAGGGAAACCTAGGATCTACCAAATAGGGGCTTTTGCACTTCTGTGGCATGAGGCCAACGGTAGTAGCGTGCGCCACTTCCTTGTGGCTCATGCAACAAGTGCCTAGAAACTCCTATTCTTACTCAATAAACATCTCGATTCGGTGATCTGATGGCCAAACTCCGACCTTAAAAGGTTCGTGATGCATACTAGGTCATATATGGATCAAATAAACAAATATAACATGATTGAGGGAGATGGATTTGTTCATCCTTCTAGGATGAACATCAATATCATGAGCTTAAATCATGTAAAACCATTAAATTTATGTCATTTAATTATTGTCCTTTACTTTACTAACACTATCATTTTTGTTTTTTATTATTTCTGTCCTTCAAATTCTTATCATTTAGTTTAATGTTCATTATTATTGTGCTAACCCTTTATTTGTTAATATTGTATCATCTACATTCATCATATTCATGATTGTTGGATGATTGATTGTGTTATGATCTTGTAATTAATATGTAATTATGTGGTTACTTGTTATCCATTATGATTGTTGCTTGTGGTTTGGATTCATTTTTTATTTAAGCTTCCTATTGCAAAATGTAAAATGGTCCTTAATGGGATTCCTATTATTGCTTGATGTAATCATTATTTGGATTTGGAAAATTTGGAGGGTTTAAGGGTAGAATGTAATGATTAGGCTTGTTTGTAACTCCATTCTCCTCACTTTCCCTTCTTTGGTTGATTTATGTTATGTTGTATGGATGAGATTTAATGTTGTTTGGCATATTTTCCAAAAATGCATAAAAGGTTTTACATCTCAATTTTTAATTAATTGCATTATTAAACTATTGTAAATTAATGGACAACTAAGACGCCGGCTTAGCCGGGCGAGATGGGTGCCTAACACCTTCCCATTTCGTACCTAACTCTCGAACCATATCTCTGGTTTAAAACCGGATTAGTCGATTCCAAAGAATCGGCTGATCGAGAATTTTTCCTAATAAGGTTGGCGACTTCAAAATAAAACTCTTACCAAAGTAAGAGAACCTTTTCCGAGGATTAAACGAGTTTAATAAAAAGAAAACCATTTTAATAAATAAAATAAAAAAGCTCATTCAATTCAATTCTTTCCAAATCCAATCTTTTGGGAAAAAATCGACATCCTCACTGTCATTAAAATGTTGTTAACTAAAATCGATTTTTAGAACATAAGTGTTTTTGCTAATTCAAGCCATTTTAATAACTAAATATAGCTAGTACGTGCCTTTGGTACATAATGTGATATCTTCTGTCGGTCCTACGCGATCGGAGAGGGGTGTTACACATTAGATCTTGTTTGTTAAAGATCAAATTCAGACTTTGGAAAGTCGTCGCAAAGGAAGTTTAGCACCATGGCGTAGCGGTTGCCAGTGGGTTGCTCCCCCTTCTCTTAGACATACGCTATCTTAACAACCTTGGTTTTCTTCTATATCATTCTTGTATGCTCTTAGTTGTACTGGATTACGTTACCTCTTGTACTCTTGTTTTATGATATTAATATATTTTCCTATTTTCAAAAAAAAAAAAAAAAGCACTTTGCACATTTTACCAAGCTTGATATTATATTATGGTATCAGCAGGGCTGAAGGTAGAAAATATAGTCAAGGTGAGTGAAATTGGAATTGATAAATATATTTTAAATAAAAACAGTGGCGTAAAAAAAATGAAAAATTCACCTAAAACATGTATTCGTTATTCAAATTTTAATACTATAGTTCCAATTATATACCCTTTAATTTGGAAATTGCAAATTTTTGACATTGATACTAATAATTGATTTGGATAGAAAATATATAATTAATTGATTCCCAAACCTGTTGAAATATTCTTAAATTTTTCATTCTTATAAAATAAAAATTATCTTTGTAATTTTTCAACTTGAATAATTTATGTTATGAATAACTAAAAAATAAACATTTAAAAAAAATAAGTTTTAAAAATATATAATTATAATTTTTATATTTTAAAATTTTAATATAGGCTTTTTTTTTTTTTGCGAAAATAACTTTGTTAATAGAAGAAAAACTACAAGCAACAAGAGGTCTTATGTGTCTTGGAAGCTTTGACAAAACATAAAGAAAACATAAATATAGCCTTCTCTCTATATAGACATTTTACTATTATTATTATTATTATTATTATTATTATAATATAGGTTGCTCAACATGACTCAAACATGAGGATAAACCTAGATTTAAAGGAAACCTACTTCAATCCAATTATTAATAGTGGAAACATTTACTCACCGCTGTTCAACAAGTTATATGAAAAACATGCAAAAAAAAAAAACTCAATCGAACACTTAGAAAAGGAAGAAGTTTTAGAGTCGAGAAATTTTTTTTTCAATTTGAGGGTGGACAAATGCTTACCCTAAGCATGCAGTGGCTCTGCCCCTGTGTGTCAAAGCTTGGGCTTTTCTCTTTCTTTGAAAGCAGTTGTTTTTTTTTTATTTTTCTTATTTTTTCTTGCATTTTCTCTATTGCCAAACGTGAGAAAACATTTGGCCATTCTTTCTTTTCACAATTTTCGTTCGCAATTGATATAAAGCTTGTTTCTTGTGCTTGATTCATTTTATTGAGACTTCAATTGTTTGATTTGGAGAGAATCCCTAATCCTTCTCAGTTAGGCTTTTCTAGTTATTTTCTTTGATAATGGGCATTCCATTGAATCCTCCTTCACATCCTATTAATCCACTTGAGGATTCGAGTTCACCATTTTTTCCACATCACTCAGAGAATCACGACTCTGTCATAATTATTCCGGAGCTAACATCGAGTAATTACCAACCTTGTTGGCTCAAGGGTCAAATACTAATCTCGAGATTTTGATGATTAAAATAAAATAAATAAATTTAAATTATCTTATTTGTGCTAATAATATTTTATGCAGAATATATATATGGAAAGTAATAAATGAACAAGACAATTCCTACAAATTCAAGGATTATGAAGACATTTGAAGACCCTAGCGGTTCGATTTTTAGGATTTATTGTAGGATAGAGAGAACATTCAATTATAAGCACAAAAATCAATTTTCTCTCATCAAAATTATTTTTCGAAAATAGTTCTTCAAAAAAAATCTTTTCGTTCCTTGATTTTACGTTAAAACTGTTTTTCGAATTCTCTTAAGATTCAAAATATTCAAATTACCTAAATTAAGGAGACTTTGTCTCTAGCAATTTTGGTAATAAGAATAAAAGATCTTATGCATTTCATTTTCGGAAACAAAATTTTTTTTAAGATCAAAGAATCTTGATTTATTACCTAAACGAAAAAAGATCTTATTTTGATTCATTTTGGTAAGTAAATCTTTTCGAATAAAAAAAAGATTTATTCAAATAAGTGCTTTCGAAAATCTTTATTTTTAAGGAAAGAAAGATTTTCTGTTATTTTCTTACCAAAAAGAAAGAATATTGACTCAAAAGATTTTGGTAACAAGGATCTCCGTATCTTCTAAATAAGGAAAGACAATATTCTTATTTGAAAAAGGGATATTTACTTTCTAAAAACGAGAGTCGCAGACCTCTCTATAAAAAGGCATTTTCGTTCTTGAAAAACGTGGAAGAAAGAGTTTTCATTTTAAGAGTATTCATCCATTGATCATATCTTTTATCTCTCAAAACTTACTCTCTACCCCCTTATTTCTTTTCATCTTAATGCTTTTTCGTCTTATTTTTAAAAGAGTAAAGAAATTTTATAAGAACTTCTTTTGAGAAACAGTTATGTTTTCTAAATGATTTACTAATCTTAAAAATTGTTTTTCCTGTGCTTATATTTGCATTTTTGTCTGTCTATTTAGATTCTATAATCTTTAGTAGATAGGTTTTTCATTTGATAAATTTTTGTGTAATAGCTTAGGTGAGAAGCTATTGTGAAATAGGTTATCAAGCAACCTTCTTCGTGAGAGAGATTCTAATATCTTGAATTGAGTTTCTGTACTCTGCCAAAAACAGAAAGGGTTGAGGTTAACTAGAACCTTTGGAAAATCTAGTGGGACAAAGGGTAGATCTAGGTGTTGATCTATTGCCTTGTACTGTTGGTTTGTCTCTTACCCTTGAAAAGAGATAACATAGTTGATGATCTCAAGATGAGTCTTGGGGAGTGGATGTAGGCGAGTTAGTGCCGAACCACTTTAAATCACTGTGTTGATCATTTTATTTTCAGAAGTTCAGCTTGATAAATATTTTACTCACACTTCTGTTTATATTTTAGAAATGCTAAAGTTGTTTATGGTTTTGATGTTCTAAACTGAAATAAGTCTTATCTTTTGTAAACATTAGAACTCTGGACTTCTGCTAAGTGAATATACCAAGTTCTAAACAGTTCTTCTATTTTCAGTATATTTCACTGTTAGGGTTTCTAATCAGTTTTCTAAACTTGATTAAAGCTTTGTGAAGCAGTTCTGATTTCGATAACTGTCTCTCACATAGTCTTTTATGATTCTCTAAACTTTATGAGGAAGTTCTAATTACAATAGCTTTCCATCATAAAGCAGTTCTGATATTGAATAAGACATTGTGAAGCAGTTCTAATTGATAGCTACACTTTGCAAAGTCTTTCTTTTTTTTTTTTTTTGAATAGAACATTGTGAGGTAGTTCTAATCTATAACTTATTTTTACAAGTTCATTAATTTTTCCGTTGCACTTAGAATTCTGAGTTTTGCTTTTAAAACTAAAATTTATATTTTTAGAAAACCTAATTCACCCCCCTTTTGGGTTGTGCCATACATGTACGGGACCCACAAACCTGGCAAAGGTCCTTTTTACTTGTTGTGTTGATTCGAAACAAAGCGAGTTTTTTGGATGGTTTATTGTTAAGCCTTCACCAATGGACCATTGTTCGTTTCTTAGATAAGGTGCAACGATTTGTTAGTAGCCTGGGTCTTACATTCTATTTCATTGCCTATAGCATCTACTGTGTTTTATTTGGACGATGCAAGGCAGATTTGAGAAAAATTGAGTCAACGATTCTTATAGTCGAATGATGCTAAGGTTAGTCACCTTCAGCACCTTCTATGTTCTTTGACATAAGGTACTAAGCCTGTTGATTCTTACTTTAGTTAATTGAATAGTCTATCGGAGGAATTGCGCATCTATAGACCTTTGCCCTACTGTTCTTGTGGGAGTTGTAACTAATAGTATTTCCAGAAATTCATAGATGTGCAAGAAAAAGACTATGTTTTTTCAATTTCTTAATGGATTGAATGAAACCTATCGAGGACTTAGGTCCTAAGTTATTCTCGGAAAATCACTATTTGGACCAAGTCTATAAACTTATGTTAAGAGAAGAAACTCAGTGCTCTCTGTTGTTATAGACTCAAAATTTTCCTTCTATATCTGTTATGGTAGTTAGAAAAGACAAGAACAAGTCTGTAACTTGTTTTTACTATAGAAAGTTGGACACGTGAAATCAAGTTGTTTCAAGCTTATAAGGTTTCCACTAGATTATAAGTTTAATCACAATAAGGTTTCCACTAGATTATAAGTTCAATCACAATAAGGGTTCATTTAGTTCTCATGTGCCACATCAGACAACTAAATCCTATATTGGTTCAACTAATTTAGTTGGTAATTCTTGCAATTTGGAACTGCAAGGTATGTTGATAATGTTGCAAGTCTAAATTTACTAAAGATCAAGTTCATAAGCTACTCAGTCTTATCAATGATCAGAGTTCCATTAACTCATCACTTCTCAGTCTCCACAACTTGGTACTTTAGCTTCATTCTCTTCCTCTATGCCAAATTTGACTACATCATAAGTTAATATGGCACGTATTGTATCCTCTATTTTTCTGCTACTTTCATTTCATATGATTTGTTGCATTCTGCATCTTCATGTGGTACTAGGACTGTGGACACTGGTGCCACAGATCATATCATTTGTTCAATTTCTTTATTCATTCATTACATCCCTTTACATAATTCCTTTATGTCCTTACCTAATGGAATGAAAGTTAAAGTAGAAGCTATAAGTACTTTAAGGCCAAATGATTCTTTAATCTTGTATGATGTCCTTTTAATATTTAGATTCAATTTCAATTTGTTGTCTGTGAGCAAATTGATTTCATCTCAATAGTTATGTTGAATATTCATTTCTAACTAACGGTTCATTCAGGCCCTTTCTATGGATGACGACTAGGCTGGCTAAGTTAACAAACGGACTATTTGTTATGTTGCCAGACTTTGCTCCTCATTCATGTTCTCCTGTATTTTCTACTTCTTCAATTGTGTTTTCTGTCACTTTTCATACCTGGCATCATAGATTAGGGCATTCTGTTAATGATAGAATGAATATTTTAAGGCCTATTGTTTCTATTCCTCATGTAAGTGATTCTAATACTAGTGTTTGTGATTCTTATCATAAAGCTAAACAAAAGAGGTTATCCTTTCCTATTCATATTTCTTCTACTGGTTGTCCCTTTGAGCTTATACATATGAATGTATGGTGCCTCTATTCTATAAAAGACATTAATGACAATCTTTTTTTTCCCTTTCTATTGTTGATGATTACACTAAAAGTGTATGGACTTTGCTGATGAAATCCAAAGTTAAAGTTTCTTTTTTGTTCCCCAATTTCATCATTTAATTAGTTCAAACTCTATTTAAAGGTACCATTAAAATAATTAGGACAGACAATGAGACTAAATTCTTACTTAGAACCTTTTTTGCTGAAACTGGTATTATTCACCAAACCACATGTGTGTATACCCTTTAACAAAATGGTATTGTTGAGAGGAAACGCCTACACATTATAAATGTTGCTAGGGCTTTATTGTTTCATTCATATTTTCCATTATCATTTTGGGGATATGGCATTCTTACTGCCACTTACTTAATCAATAAGATACCAATGGTCAACTTGGACAATACATCTTCTTTTGAGATACTTTTCCATAAAGTTCCTTTTTATGATCATCTCAAAGCTTTTAGTTATCTTTGTTATGCCTTTAATCTTGTCTTTCATAAAACTAAATTTGGTACTAGGGAAAGAAAATCTATTTTTGTTGGATATCCTGTTGGTGTTAAAGGCCACATTCTTTATGATCTAAATTCTTATGTTATTTTTGTTTCTAGAGATGCAGTTTTTTATGAGACCAATTTTCTCTTTAGCTCATTTAAGGATGTTTGTAATATTGTTTTGCTAGTCATTCCCTCCTCTTTTCTTTATGATTTACATTCTTTTTCTTTACAGTCTTCTAGTTCTTCCCAATCATCTCCTTTTCCTAATTCCAATCCTGGTTCTCTTGATTCTAATTCTTCCTGTCCTTCAAACATTGTTGATGTTCGAATCACAAAAATTTCTACTCCAATCACTAATCTTACACCTAGTGTTATTGTTCCTTCTCAAAATCTAGCCCCTATTTTAAGGAGGTCATCTAGGTCTCATGCTTTACCTTTTTATCTCAAGGACTATCATATGTCCTCCATTCTTTCTTCTTCTAATTCTTCTTCTGTTACTTCTCATTCTATTTCCCAATATCTTTCTTATGATAGACTATCACCTTCTTATAAGTCTTTTGTTCTTAACATTTCTTTTGTTCTTGAGCCTAGTTCTTATTGTGAAGCTTTCAAATCTAATCAACAACAATAATTTGTATTCTCGACAATGCAATGCTTGATCTCTTAGTGCTTAGTTGGCGTGCTCTCTCTTTGTCTCTTTAAATTTGAGAGAATTTTATTGAAAAATTTTAAATTAGAGATTTTTTTTATTTCAGTATAAGTCTTTTATTATGATATGTGTTTCTTCTAATTTTTATAATAAAATTTTTTCCTTGACTGCATATTTTAAACGCTCTACAACAATCAACCAACAGGTGCAATTTGAACATTTTATGTATGATGTATGGGTTTAAGTGGCTCAAAAGCTCAATATGGATCTTTTGCTCTTCATTGTTAGAATCAAATCCCTTTGACTCTTGTTATTAGAGTCAACTCTCTTGATTTGTTATTATTAGTGTGGAAAAAAACTTACCTAGACTGAATCATGGCCTCACTTATTGACCAAAGAAATGAACCTAAAGATTTTCTAAAAAGTGTTCCAACTTTATCTTTTTTTTTTCAAGTATATAATAAGAAATATCATCATTTCAATAAAAATCCTTAATTTCATTATTTTGGCCAATAAGTGAGGCCGTAGATCCAGTCTAAGTAAGTTTCTCCCATTAATGTATCTAATTGTGAGCCCTTAATCAACTCTTTTTTCCTTTTGTATATACCTTGTACACTTATATAAAAGGTATTGTATAATGTAAATTATATAGCAATACAATAGAAATTCCTTCTTATTCAACTCTTACATATAAGTTTGGGAGGTAAATTGGTCTTTATTCCTTCCTTTTGAAATACCTATAGTCATACTCGTTTAAAATTTTAACACTCGCACATATTTTATACCCATTTAACTAATATCCAAAGCTGGTTTAAATAAGTTCGGATGCAAGATAACCACGAATAAGGGGGTATAAATGAGTAAATCGAGATTGAGCTTGTTAGTGTCAAAGCTTAGCTCGATAGAAATTTCCTTGGCTCAAAGCTTAACAGGCTTCAAATTTTAAACTCAAAGTTTGAGTTAAACTCAGCTAAAACCTACTTATTTCAAACTGTTTGATGTATTTAAGTATATTCTAGTTTAAAATACTCAATATAAAATTCAAACAACACTAATCCACATCATAAGTTCATAGCAACTAAAACGTAAATACAAATAAAATAAGGAAAATGATGAAATAATGCCAAAACTAATCAATCTAATATAACATAAGTCAATGAAAACATTAAATATATCATTTGATGTATGATATACATTAAGGAATAGGCATATAGATCTCCTTGGGTGTTTCTTGTTCCTCTTTAGTAATCGGCAAATTAAAAAATAAATAAACTTTTATTTTTCTATACAAAAAATAAGTTAATGATTATCATTTAAAGTTTAAATAAAGAAAACATGAATAAATAATTGTCTTATTCTTCTTTTTAACCCACGAAGAACACGACATCAATCTCCACCATATGAACAATTTTTGAAGCCAAACATGCAAGATATGGATTAATCACTCTACCATCTGCAATAAAAGTTGACTCTTATGCTACTGTGATGATAGGAATGACTAAAATGTCATCAGTGATCTTAGATAAAATACGATACTTCAAATGTGACTCCTTCCATCAACCTAACACACTAAATTTTTGAGAATTTTTAGTGAAAATAGCACGCCCTTCCCTCTAAATAAACATCTAAGTCTAATTCTAAGGTTGAAAAATGTTGTCCCTTATATGCAACCCAAGGTGGGGATGAATTGGGTTAATGCAAGATTTGAGGGACTTTATTTTGCTCAAAAACATATAAAAAATAGAAATGAGAAGGGATAGAGAAAAGAAAAGCACAAACAATTTATAGTGATTCGGCAAATATTGTGCCTACATCCACTTTCCAAGGTTCTCCTTGAGATCTTCCACTAACTATAACTTACAAATACAATGATCCTTTTCTGGAATCACAACCCACCAACTATAATATTCTTTCACAAAAATATTATAACCAATATCCTTTTGGGGCATATACCCAACCTAATCTCACTTTCAAGAGATGAATCTCAAGAGAATATGACACTCTCTCAAATGCTCAATCCCAATGAGAGAATAAATGAGATTACAAAAGTAACTCTAACAAAAGAATACAACTTGAATTTTCAAGAATAAGCTTTCAACATCACAAGTATAACTCAAAATTATAGCTCAATTCAATGATTCTTTTTTTTGCACTACTCTAGTGTTTTAGAACTTCCATATGCTTCTATTATAGCAAAAAAAGAGAGCTAATCGTTTGGCTCTTCATTTAAATTCAAAATCACATTGTAATCTTCATAACTGCAAAGTTGTCAGCCAATTTTGATAAATGTTCAAGTTCTCTTCAAAATTCAATATCTCCACCTAGAAAATTTTGAAAAATTGTGAGGTAAATTGTATCTGAAAGTAATTATGTATTTTTTTCTAGATGTATAATGTTTATCATATAATTCAATCCCAATAAGTCAAAATAAATCTTTGAACATTAGATTCTCAAATCTTTAGGACAACTATGATACTACTAGTCAAATGTCCATATCTCTTTGTAGAAAACTGATATTAATTCACAACATCTTGTGTATAAAAATAGACTTATGGAGCTATTAGTTTGAAAAGTTTCAATTCAAAATTCTACTCCTGTGAATTATGGTGTAATTTTGAATCAGATCCATCTGCATTGATTTTACATGCTAGTTTGAACACTTGTAGTAGAAAATTCATAATTAATTATTTTGGCTGCAATTCTTGTATTGAAAATTTTTCCCAAACTAGACTCATAGAGTTTTCCAACCATAATTTATTTGGCTCTAAATTATTTCTTAATTCATATAGTTTATTTCTTAAAATTAGCAATTCCAGTAAGCATTTTGTCAGCCCATGTTACAATATTTATCTTTAATCTAACTCCAACATAAATCATTTTATGCTGATATATAATAACGTTAGAATTAATTTCACTTAGAAATTGCACCTGACAAGTTGGATTGTCAATGTAATCCTGAAACACTTAGGAAACACATTAGTAATATCATAATGTTTTGTTATCATCAAAATCAACTTTGAAACCTTGGCGCTAACAAAAAGTATTTTCACTTATTACATATTGCAATATCTCATTGGCCGCAATACTAAATGCAAGCTCCTCACTCCCAATCCTATCATTGAATATTGTTTACCCAATTTTCTTATGATTCGAGGTATTATGCATATTCACATATTCATTATGAATTTCATACAATGCTTCCTTCACTTTCATAACATCAAGTCGAACTTCTGATTCAGCGAATTTTTTGCTAAAACTAATTTCAACAGCTTTTGTTTTCCATAGAAGCTATGCCTATTAACAAGTTACATTCACCCTAATATTTATCAAACCTTTCTTTCATTTTTCTAACCAAATCCTTAATACTATATATGCCTCAATGAGAAACAAATTCGAAGTTTGATAATTTGAACCATAAATGACATTTGTAATATCTTTGAAACTTTCATCACATTACACATCTTTTCTATTTTTTTCTAATCGCCTACACTAGGGCAACATGTAAAACTAAGATCCCTATCTGCAAGCTTAGAAAATACTTCATTAAAGTTTAATGCACAAGCCTACATATCATAGGTTAAATTCAATTTGGTCTTATAATCAAGTAATAATTTTCTAAAAGGTATTTGCAATTGTTGAACAATGTAGTTTTGAAAAGAGAGAGTTTTAAAAACAAAATAAATCAAGAGGTTTAGTTATTATTCAGTGCGAGAGTTGGGTGAGTTGACGGACGAGTTAGGCAACTCTGACACTTCCAACAGCCACGCCGACCGATTCTCGACTGATTCAAAACTCCAAACCACTCTCCTCTCAACACCGATCAAGAATCTGTAGTAAGCTTCTTATATTGATCAAACACAGTGACGAATTGAAACCTCAAACTTTCTGCAGTAGCCTCTTTTGTTCTTAAGGCAAAATAAGTTCGAAGCATGAGATGGAGATGTCTCAAGGCCAATAGGCTTGTTCTGATAAACCGTCTTCTCAGGGGATCTCTTACGCAGCTGCAGTTCGAAATACTAAAGGGAAAACAGAGATTGATAGGTCCTTTATGTCGACCATCACCCATGAACCTTGCTTAACATCAAAACCACCTAATCAATTCAAGGGGGTTCCTTCAATTTCATTCTCATGGGATGAATCCATGAAACTGGTTAATCAATTTCGATTTTCTCTTGTTGGTATCTTTCAATCTGGCCGCCCTAACATGAAAGCCCTTCGACAATTTATGGATAAGATTGGTTTTAAGGGGGACTTCTCTCTAGGTTTATTAGACTCTTCACATATTCTTATCAATTTTGACTTAGAAGAAGATTTCCACAGATGCTGGTTAAAACAAATTTGGTATTTTCAAGGTTTCTCTATGCGAGTCTCTAAATGGACACTCAACTTTCGTCCTAATACAGATTGCTCAATTGTCCTAACATGGATTTTATTTGAAGGCCTACCTATACATCTCTTTGCCAAGGCAGCTCTCTTTCCCATAGCTAATCTAATTAGAAAGCCACTAAAGGTTGACGCGGCGACAACAACATTGTCCAGACCCTCAGTGGCACGTGTCTGTGTTGAACTGGATTTGTCTAAAGATTTTCCTAATAAGGTGTGGATTGATGATGGTGATTTAGGTTTTTTCCAACCTGTCAACTATGAAAGTTTACCTTTATTTTGCCCCAAATGTTGTAGACTTGGCCACGAAATTCAATCTTGCCCGCTTAATTCTACTTCATCAACCTTTGCTTCCCCTGCTGCTAATACAGAATTGACTAAAGTTACTCAGCAATGGATTCCTAAAAACACTGCACCCGCAACTATTATTTCTATTCAAAGATTCGAAATTTCTTCTACCGAGCTACCTACTCAAATTCCTGTTGCTGTCCAGGTCGATATTGCTACTGACTCATCTCCTTAACAACCAGTTGATTCGCAAGCCTTTTCTGAACACCCTCAGGATACTCTTCTTCCTTTTAATGAAGAAGTTGTTACTATGGATGCCTTGAAAGATAAGGGTGGATTAGAGTAAGAAATTGGTCGAAACTCTGATGATGATTACATCCAGCACAATTCTGATTCAAATCTTCCAAACAATGACACTATTTGCACTCGAGTCGAATTGCAAAATGCTAGTAAATTAATTGACACCAAATTAAAAGCTGCTGCGAATCAACACAGTAGCGATGCAGATGAAGATGATGGCTTTGTGCGTGTGGAACGCAGAAAAATTCTCAAGAGACAATCATCCAGAGCCTCGAGAACTTCTAACAGGGGTAATCGTTTTGTCACTTTCTTATCCAATCCTGAACAATGAATATCATGATATGGAACTCTAGAGGCCTAGTTTCTTCTCTTTCTAGACTCCAAGGTCTTTGTAAAGAATTTAACTTTCACTTATTAACTATCATTGAACCTATGGTTAATGCCAAGAAGAATTTATGGTATGCTTGCAAATTGGGGTTTAGTGATGTTTTCTCTTCAGATGATAACAAAATATGGATTTTTTGGAAAGCTCAATATGTTTCATTAACTCAATTTAGTGGTGATCGAAGCTTGCTATCGTGCCAAGTTGAAGAACATTCTTTCGGCTTCAGATTTCTTTTTACTTCTATTTATGGTCCTCATAACAGAAGAGACAGGAATTATTTATGGGATGCTTTACGATCCCTATCCTCTCAATTCTCTCTTCCCTGGCTTGTTGGAGGGGACTTTAATGTCATCAAGAACCCTATAGAATATAAAGGTAACTCTTCTCCTTGTCTCAACAGCATTCAAGATTTTGTTTCTTGCTCAAATGACTGTGGTCTAGTGGATATTCCCTTCTATGGCTGTAGTTACACTTGGACAGGTATACGTTCTTCAGGCAGGGTTTGGGAGAGACTAGATATTCATGTTTGACATTTGAGTAAGGCTTCATCTGATCACTCACCTCTTTTACTAAACTGCTCCAAACTCAGTCAAAAAATCCCCAAGCCCTTCAGATGCCAACATATGTGGTTTACTCATGAAGGATTTCTTTCTGTTGTCCAAGAGAACTGGAATAGAAATTTTTATGGGGGAGGTATGCTTGTTATTTTCAAAAGATTGCACTCTCTAAAGCGAGCCATTCAATCCTGGAACCGAAGTCAGTTTGGGAATGTCTTTAATGAGAGTGTTTTCGCACCGCCCCTGAGCGATCCGAAAGATGTTCACTTTTAAGCATTTTGGATTTGGAAAAGGTGATCTTTGATTAAGAACAGTGGTGACAAAACTTTTTTAGGTACGATGCCGATAAATCAGTCTTATAAAAACATTTTTGAGTCGTCACCCATTATTTCGGTAATGGGACCATTTCCAAATTTATTTTATAAAAATGACTTCATTTAAACCCAATTATATTTAAGGCCAAATTATTTTAAAAACTGGTCAGGCGCACCAAGGCGATTCTGGGTAAGGGAATTGGGTACGTCGGCCCGTTGGAAGCCGATGCCCGGAAAAACCGACCTCTTTTAACCTACAATTTCTAATTTATTTTAGTTAGAAAAGCCAAATTATTTATTTACTTAAACCCAACCCGAATGAATCGAACCGAGTTCCTATGAGGAAAATTAATTAATCGTCCCATTCAAATTCAATTAAATTCAATCATCGCATTCATAATCATTTAAATCATCCACACCATCCAAACCAAAGCAATTAAACCAAAATAAATAAAAGACCCGCTCTTGCCTTATGGTTAAAAGCGGGCCACAAACCAAACCTAAAAATACATTCTACCCGATTAAAAATTTTAACCCTGAAAGCCAAAACCCAAAATCATGCATAATTACATTTTAATATACTAAACTTAATTAAATTGCAATCTGTCCACAATTGGTTGTCTTCGGATTTATTAAAAGAATTAAATTTTATTTTTTGTACAAAACTATTATTTTTTAAAAAGATAAAAATCGTTTCTGGAACCCTAGAACAATCGCGTCACGCAGCTGTCTTTGGAAGAACAGTTGCGTGATGGAACTAGTAGTCGCGTGACCTAACTGTTCTTGAAATTCCAGATCCGTCAAACGTATATTTTAGATCCATTAATTAAAAATAATATATTAAAAATAAAATGAAATTGCGAATATGAACAGTTCCGTCACGCAGCCTCCGGTTCTGTTACGGATCCGATAGCTGCGTGACGCAACTAGTCTGAGTAAAGAAATGATATTTTTGGACATGAACAGTTCCGTCACGCAACTGCCAGTTTCGTTACGGATCTACTGGCTGCGTGACGCAACTGCTCTTATCCGTTCTTACTTTTTAAACAACTTTTTTTACGTCTTTCTTTTATTTAAACATGCTCTAATAAAATCTAAAAACGACCAAGAGTGGACAGAATACCGTTTAACTAAGATTAAACTAATAAAGCAATAATAAAATAAATAACTAAAAATATAAAGAAAGGTTTGAGGGAATTACTTAACCCTCAGACTGAGGATTGTAAACAACTTGAACGCCTTAAAGAGTGAAGGTTAAGCCGTTCCAGAAGCCTTTTTCCACAAGGATTTAACACACACCCTTTTCTCTCTTACTTTTTCTTTTTTTTTTTTTTGATTTTCGTTTTTAACCTAATTGATGTCTAATGGCTGTTTTTCTTCAAGGGAACTCAGAAGAGTTTCTGGAGAAAAACCTAGCCGCAAGTGTATGTTTTTACGCCCTAAAATTCTTGTCTCGAATAAGAGATAAAACAATGTATTTATAGAGGTAGGGCAACAGGGGATAGCTGCGTCACACAACTGACGGCTGCGTGACGGACCCGATAGCTGCATGACGCAGCTCACTTTCTGGGCCGTTGCCACGTACTCAAATAGAATGAAAAACCGTTATGTCGGCATTCACGGTGACGTCATCTTGATTGGAGCTGCGTGACGCAGCCGACAGTGCCGTCACGCACCTAATAACTGCGTGACGCAACTCTTATGCAACTCAAACATATTTAAATTGGTCTAAATTAAATCCTTGGATTAAAAGACTTCCGGATAGCCGTGACCCTTCATTCTGCGTCCTCGTATCATCACTGGGTTAGGTGAGGACATAAGGACACGCGTCAACAGAGAGGACTCGATTGGAAGAAGAAGCTGCTATTATTGAAAATCAATATTTAGCCGATCCCACTCCTCCTAACCGTTCTTCCTGGCAACTAAAGGAAGCAATGCTTCTGAAAAGGCACAAGCAAGCTGAGATATTCTGGAGACAGAAGGCTAACATTAAATGGTTACAAAAGGGAGATGCAAACACTACTTTCTTCCACAATTATGTCAGAATGAAAAGAAAGTTTCAACATATCTCTACCATTCAAGCTGCTGATGGAACATGGCTACAGGATTCGAAGGACATAGGCAAGGAAGCCGTATGTTTTGTCGAATCCTTATTTACTGCTAAGGAAGATCAAAATGTGTTTCCCTTAATTGAACTTATTCCGTCGATTATCACAAAGGATCAGAACCAAGCTTTGGAATCTATACCTCTTGATTTAGAAATTAAACAAGCTGTGTGGCAATTAGATCCTAATGGCGCTGCAGGACCTGATGGCTTTGATGGATTCTTCTTTCATTCTTGTTGGGAGATTGTGAAATGGGATGTGTGCAGTGTAGTGAAGGAATTCTTCTTGGGTATTCCTATCCCTAAAGACTTCAGCAAAGCTATGATAATACTCATTCCCAAGATAGACCATCCCTCCTCTTTTGAGCAGTTTCGGCCTATTTGTCTTGCTACTTTCATAAACAAGGTATGTACTCGCATCCTAGCTAATCGTATTGCTCCTCTCCTTGTCCAATTAATCTCTCTAGAGCAAGCGGGATTCATGAAGAATAGATCCATCCATGATCAAATTTTGATTGCAAACGAACTCATCCATGACATTGACAAAAAAACTAGAGGACACAATCTTGCAATTAAACTGGATATGATAAAAGCATTTGATCGAGTGTCGTGGAAATACTTAGAGGCTGTTCTCCTGAAAGCTGGGTTCTCTAATAAGATTGTTAACTTGATTCTTTCACATCTCAAAGCTACTATCTTCTCCGTTTCGGTCAATGGCATTAGCTATGGCTCATTTCGTCCAACTCGTGGTATTAAACAGGGGGATCCGCTTTCTCCTCTCTTGTTTATTTTGGCTTCGGAAGGTTTTTCAAGGGGTCTCAAGAAGTTGGTGTCTCAAGGGAAAATTGCTCCTTACAAGACATCTAGAGAATGTGATATAATTACTCATCTCACCTTCGCAGATGATCTACTCATCTTCATCAATGGGGATGTTAAAAGTGCCAAACAGTTCAAAGAATTCCTGCAACTTTATCAAAGAGCCTCTGGACAATTGGTTAACCTCAATGAAAGCTCTTTCTACTGTTCTTCGAAAAGAACTTCGGCTTACAAGGAAAAAATTCAATCTATTCTTTCTATCACCGATAAAGATCTCCCATTCATGTACTTGGGAGCTCCCATATATAAAGGAATTAATAGAGCTCGGTATTGTTCTTATCTTCTTCAAAAAATTGATACTAAACTGCAAGGATGGACAAAAAAATTTCTTTCCATTGGGGGCAGATTGCTACTTATTAAACATGTACTGAATTCAATTCCAATACATACGTTGGGAGCTATGTCTCTACCAAAGAGTATTATTGCTATCCTTGATAAAAAGTTTGCAGATTTCTTCTGGTCTTCGGACTTTAAAACTCAAAGATATCATTGGCTGAAATATGACAGATTTTGCTTCCCTGTGGAAGAGGGCGGTCTTGGTCTTCGATCACTATCCTCTCTCCAAGAAGCCTATTCACTTAAACTATGGTGGAGATATTGCGAAGGAAAATCTTTATGGGCAAAGCTGCTACGGAAGACATATTATAGAAAAGGTCAAATGAATTTTAAAATTACTGATTCTTGTACTTGGAAAAGAATTTGTCAGATTCATTCAACAGCTAGTACCTTAATTTCTATCGAAGAAGATGGTCCTCATTGGATTGATAACAACAGGGAGAGCTTCTGTTTAAAATTAGCTTATGATTTTGCGAGACTAAAGAAATCGGCCACTCTCTCTTACCGTTCGATCTGGGATCCAAATATTCCTGCTAAAATCTCAATCTTCACATGGAAAGTCTTGCAAAGGGCTGTACCTATTCCATCTTGTTTACAAAAGATGGGAATCCAGCTTGTTTCTTATTGTCCCTTTTACTGTTCAGCTGAGGGTTCATTTAATCACATTTTTTTCAGTTGTTCGACAACCCACCTAATTTGGAAATTCTTTCGAGATTCATTTTGCACTAAACCGTTAGCAAATTCTTCTCTTCGGTAGGAACTAATTTCATGGTGGATCCTTTATGCTCCTAAATCATCATCAGGCATAATAATGAGATTCATTTCCCAAATTATTCTCTACTCTATTTGGTCAGCATACTGCTGTCTCACATGGGGCGAAGGAGATGGTTTTCGTATTCCTCACTTGCTGGAACAGATTCACACCATGATTTACAAATGGGGGGTTGCTCACTCTAAATCCAAATTTGCTAAGTCCATTCCTTTATTTCAGGATTACCTTCCTGAATTCTTCGACAATAAATTGAAAATTAAACTGGTATCTTGGGTCAAACCACAAGCTGGATTTTACAAGCTCAACGTTGATGCTTCATACTCTTCTTCTTCTTCCGCGGGAGGAGACATAATTCGAGATCATTTAGGTAGCCTCATTGCTGCATACTGCTTCCCAATTCATGCCAGAGACTCTGAAGATGTTGGACTTAAATCCTTATTTTTCAGTCTCAGTTGGTGTTAAAGCTTAAACACCTTTCCCCTTATTGTAGAGAGTGGCTCAAAAACTACCATGGACTTCATCACTTCCTCAAATTCTGTCAGAACGCCTCAGTTTGCCATACAGATCAAGAATTTAGTCTCGGGATTCAATGTCTCTTTCTGCCATATCTATCATGAGGGGAATCAAGCAGCTAATTTCTTAGCTCGTTTCAGCAGATTGTACTCAATTAATTGTATTTTTACTACTTTTGCTTCTTTGCCTCATTTACTAAAAGGCATTGTTCATTCTGACATTTTGGACTCTCCATATATAAGATATAAATAATTTTCCCAAAAAAAAAAAAAAAAAAAAAAGAGAGAGTTTTATTTCTCTATATTGTGTTATTGTCCAATATCTATTCTACAATATATAAATATACAAAAGATTGTTCCAATATAGGAAGTAATCTAAATAGGAATAAACCTAAACTAGAAAAGATAATATTTACTCTAATTACAAAGATTTCAACACTCCCCCTCAAGTTGGTGCATAGATATTACACATGCCCAACTTGCAAACTAAAGAATGAAACAATTTGCTATTCAAACCCTTTGTGAAAACATCAGCTAGTTGCTCTTTTAAAAATATATAGGAGACACATATGAAACCTTCAACTATCTTCTCTTTTATAAAGTGACGATCAATCTCTATGTGCTTCATTCGATCATGCTAGACTGGATTATTCATAATACTGCTGGTTGCTTTAATATCACAAAACAAGGATATATTTGTTGTTTCAACCAACTTTAACTCTTCCATTAAGCTACGCAACCATAGGAGTTCACAGATTCCCTGTGCCATAGCTCTATATTCAACTTCTGCAGTGGACCTTGCAATAACAGCCTGCTTCTTGCTTCTCCATGTGCCAGGTTTCCTCCAACCAAAACACAATAACCTGAGGTTGATCTTCTGTCATCAAGGGAACAAGCCCAATCCACATCTGTATAACCTGTTATTGTCAAATGGCCATGTTTAGAAAATAAAAGTCCTCTACCTGGAGCTGATTTTAAATATCTTAGAATCCGATGCACAGCTTTTAAGTGAGACTCCCGAGGGTCATGCATGTATTAACTCACTATACTTACAATATAGGCAATATCTAGTCTAGTATGGGCAAGATAAATCAACCTTTCGACCAATCTTTGATACCTACCAACATCAACTAAACTTTTCACTCCAGCTTGAAGCTTATGATTGGCTTTGATAGGTGATTCTAAAGGTTTACATCCTGGCATAACAGTTTCTTTAAGGAGATCAAGGATGTACTTTCTTTGAGAAATAAAAATCCATTTTTCTGATCTAGCAACTTCTATCCTAAGGAAATATCGCAACTTTCCCAAATCCTTAATCTCAAATTCCTTAGCTAACAAACTTCTCAAGTAAGTCATTTCTTCTTCATTATTTCTAGTCATCTCTATATCATCAACATAAACAATAAGCAATGTGATCTTACCATCATGATGTTTAATAAACAAAGCATGATCAGCATCACTCTGAATGTACCCAAAAGGAAGCATAGCTCTTTACTAAACCTTTCAAACCATGCTCTTGGTGATTGCTTCAGCCCATATAATGACTTCTTCAGCTTGCAAACTTTTCCTCTGGTCTTATCATCAGCAAATCCAGGACGAATCTCCATATACCTCTTCTTTCAAATCACCATGTAGAAAAGCGTTTTTAACATCAAATTGATGTAACTCCTAGTTAACATTGGTTGCACAAGATAACAAAATTATGATTGTGCTTATCTTGGCTACAGGGGCAAATGTTTCCTGGTAATCAACTCTATAGGTCTAACTGAACCCTCTGGCTACCAATCTAGCCTTGTACCTCTCAATTGAACCATCTGCCCTATGTTTAACTGTGAACACCCATATACATACAACTGGTTTCTTTCCTAGTGGAGGAATTACAATATCCCATGTCTTGTTTTTTGCCAAAGCTCTCACCTCCTCAACCATTGCAGCCTTCCATTTTGAGTCCTATAATGCCTTTTGCCACTCCTATAGTATAGAAACAGAAGAAATAGACAAAACAAAAGCTCTTTAGGAAGGGGACAGAGCATTATAGGAGATAAAATGGGAGATGGGATGTTTAGTGCATGTTCTAACTCCTTTTCTAAGAGCAATAGGAATATCAAGATTTTGTAATAAACCCTCATGGGATTATCAATTCCTTTACCAGATTTTATAATGAACCCTCTAAACTACTCATTAACATCTAGCAAATTTAGTTTATAACTTTAGTTTGTAGTTTAATTCAAGATTTCTGCAATTTTTTTGTATAAACAGTACCTGTAAACCTAACTATAAAGATCTTGAAATTTATGTATGCGATTTAATTTACAAAATATTGAATGGAATTAGTAGAATGGATGGGAAAGTAGAAATCAGCTTACCTAGCTGCAAAGTGCACTAGAAATTAAAATTTTCTGGTTAGATCGTCAGAGAAATGCTGCTCTCCGATTCACTCTCTCTTTCTTGCTGCTGCACCACAACCAGATCGGGAAATGGGAAGGAAAGTGGTCAGGGACGGGCTGGTGACGAGGTGGAAGGTCGATGATGGCCGGAGCTAGCTGATCTTGCCGAAAAACGAAAAGAAAAGCAGAAAATAGGGGCTGTGTCGACAGGTAATGTCACGACCCATTTCCGTGGGCCGGACCGGCACTAGGGCCCCGAGGCCCGTAGTAAGCCTGAAACACTAGAATCTATTATCTCAATATAAATTTCAACATTCAGCCCATATGACTATGAAAAATAAACCTCAAGATTTTATTATATTTCAACCCAAGTTTATCTTCTACAACATTCCACAGTTCGGGCCCAATTTATAATACATCACATTTCTAATATGGGCTCACGGAATTATTTCGTCTATGTTAATACGCGACTAATTGTATGTAAATCCTACAATTGCGGATCACTAGCTGTTTGATATACATAGCTTTTTATACATATAGTTGCATTGTAAAATAATTGTGGAACTAGGAAAATTTCTCTATTGCCCTGCGTTGAAGAAACATAGCCTAAATTGAATTAATGAAAAACTTACTTCCTGAAAAATCAAACAAGACATATGAGTTTTCTAAGAAGTAATAATTATTGCACAATACACGCATTCACACAAATGTGTAAATATATCAATCTAGTCATCCGACTAGTTATATGCTCACGCAGTTAGTCACACAAATGGCATATCACCAGCACTCACAATTATTAACATCTTCATATAATCACATCACATGGAAATTAGTTAGTGGCGTCACCGAAACCCCAACGAGCCATCCTCGCACATGGTTCGCCCTCTCATACGTGTGCACCAGGGAGCCGATCCCCCATACCTGGCTGACCGGTCTAATCCTCGCTTGACCAGCCCTCTCATTGTTTTTCCATTCTCTCTTTTCTTTTTGATACCAACAGGAGGCAACCCGGTTGTCTTCGTCAAATCTAGATCTGCCAGCGCACACAATGGGAGACCACCCTGCAGGCTACCATAAAATCCAGATTATCGTGTGCGCCCAATAAGAAGCCACCCTGTGGTTTATCCATATTATCCATATCATATCATTAGATGCACACGGGGCGCTGATGTCCCATACGGCCAACGTCTCGTGGACCGCCCTCACAAACCCATGGTGACCCACTTCCCAACTCCACACATACAAAGTATAGCATTATCACAACATAATTAATCAAATATTGCAATTAAATGCAAGCATATTAATCAATTAAACATCCAAAATCAAATGCAAATAAATAAATAAATAGTATTAACAATAAACAACAATAATAAAATAAATAATAATAATAAACAATAATAATGAAAATAAATAAATAATGAAATAATTAAATGAATAATAATGATAATAAATAAATAATTAGAGCACTTTATTTATTATGTATCAAATTATAGAATTTATCTAAATAAGCGTATTTATTATGTTATTAATTAAAATTAATCTAGGTTCTATCGAAATTTCGGTAGAACCTCCCCTAAAATTTGACTAAACCACGATTCGACAATAGAATATTAAAGCCCATCCGTGGGGCAATTCACATCAACTCATTCCATCCGCCATAACCTTATTTATCAATCATTCGATCAATCAAATTCACACAGCCCATCTATCGGGCAATCAATTCAACCAACCCATCCGCTTCAGACTAAATATATCATCCATCACACTCACATATATACACTTAATAATTCCAAATTAATTGATTAACAAATTATATTAACCTCCAAGCATGATTCAATGATATTATTAATTGCTCTAAAATTATTTACTTCTCTAAGCCTTAAATTATAACTCCTCCTAACAATACTGATTAAAATTCCTAAATTAGCTTACATAATTATTAGCTAGGAATTCTTATCTCAATACCGAACCTTCTCGTTGTAACTAATGTTCATGAAATATATTTAACAATATTCAGAGTCTACATTATACCGACTGATTCTTAGCAAAATTATATTTGATTGATTATTCATTCAAATTCAATTTAATTAACTAATAATTATTAAGTTTAGAATTTATACCGATAATGGGGAAATTGGTCTTAGAATGTACCAATTGAGAATCGGGTGACGATTCCATGATCAGCGCGAAGAGAAGAGAATTTGGTCTCTTGGGGCCTCACCGGAGTGTCGCCGGCCGGTCACCGGACCGCCGGCCGCCGTGCACGGTGGCTAAAAAGTCGTAAATTTCCAGAATTCTTCGAGATTTACACCATTGCCCGTTTATTGAGATGGTGGCTTGTTTGGCTGAAAGTGGCATTAACAGCCACTGTGCTTCCTCCTCTCCTGGCATTCATCCTCCTTGCACCATCGCCGGAGTTCAAGGCGGAGAAACGATCGCACGAAGGAGGCGAGTCGATCGGTACTTGTCCTTCGCGTTGAGACTACCGGAGACGATGGAGACGCGCCTGAGATCGAAAAGCAGAGTTGTCGAAGGAGACAGTTCCAATTCGCATCGCTAGAGGTCCGATCGGGGCGAGGGAAGGCTGGGAAACGGACCGGCGACTCCAGGGAAGTCGATCGCCACCTCTCTTGCATCAGATGGTGGCCGAAAATGGCTGAGGGAGGAGGACCAGTGTTGCCGCTCATGCTAAAACAAAGAAAGAAGAAGAAGAAAATAAGTCGGTTTTTAGATCATTCCAGTTTGATTCGAACCAATTTGGTCTGATTCAATGATTTGGCTCGATTTTTGCTTGATTCTCGGGTTTTTCCACTGGTTTTCAAGTTATTCGTGTGGTTTTTGAAAAATCAATTTGATTTCCGGGTCCGATTCGATTTATTTGATTATTTTAATTAGGTTCCGTAACATTTCCTCCATTCACTCAATAAAAATATAAATATAAATAGTAATGATGTTTGATTTTAGGATAATTAATATATATATATATATATATATATTCAAAATAGATTAATTGCTTGAGCTTCATATTATTTCTCGAAAATTTTAAGTGTTCTCAAATCGAAATTTCCGATAATATATTTTTGGGCTTGGGCCCAACTGGCAAATTTGGGCTCGAATCGAGACTGTATTATATTCGCAGTCCACACAGTCAAAATTTCTGATTTTTGATTTAATAAAAATTCAAAAGTTTCAAAAATAAAAATTCGAGGCATTTCAATAATGCAGCCCTCTCTTTTCCCGTAACAGCACAAACTGAACCGGAAATAGAGGATGCTGACCGGAAAGTTGCTGCTAGCAAGGAGATAATGTAAGGTCGGCGGCTATGGGCGATGATCGGAACATCACGAGGGTGGGGAAGCGGGATTGTCACTGGAAACAAAAGAGAGGAGATAAAATGTGCCAAACAGTAATTTGCTATTTTTTCTAGGGTGTTCTAGAGCGATTTAGGTCTAATTTGAGTCTAGTTTGTGGGTTCCGTATGTGTATGGCACAACTCAAGAGGGGGGTGAATTGGGTTTTCTAAAAAATAAAAATAAAATTTCACTTTTAAAACAAAACTCAGAATATAAGTGCAACGAACAAATAATGAACTTGTGAAAATAAGTTATTGGTTAGAACTACCTCACAGTGTTCTATTCAGATAAAATAAAAAGACTTTGCAAAGTGCAGCTATCAATTAGAACTACTTCACAATGTCTTATATCAAAACTGCTTTATGACGGAAAGCTATTGTGATTAGAACTTCCTCATAAAGTTTAGAAAAACATAAAACACTATGTGAGAGACAGTTATCGAAATCTGAACTGCTTCTCAAAGCTTTAATCAAGTTTAGAAAACTGATTAGAAACCCAAACAGTGAAATATACTAAAAATAGAAGAACTGTTTAGAACTTGGTATATTCACTGAGCAGAAGTCCAGTATTCTAATGTTCAGAAAAGATAAAACTTATTTCAGTTTTAGAACATCAAAACCATTAACAACTTTAGCATTTCTAAAATATAAACAGAAGTATGAGTAAAATAGTATCAAGCAGAACTTCAGAAAATAAAAAGATCAACACAGAGATTTATAGTGGTTCGGCACTAACTTGCCTACATCCACTCCCCAAGACTCATCTTGAGATCCTCAACTATGTTATCTCTTTTCAAGGGTAAGAGACAAACCAACAGTACAAGGCAATAGATCAACACCTAGATCTACCCTTTGTCCCACTAGATTTTCCAAAGGTTCTATTTAACCTCAACCCTTTCTGCTTTTAGCAGAGAACAGAACTTAGTTCAAGACATTAGAATCTCTCTCACGGAGAAGGTTGCTTGATAACCTATTTCACAATAGCTTCTCACCTAAGCTATTAGACAAATGTTTATCAAATAAAAAACCTGTATACTAAAGATTATAGAATCTAAATAGACAGACAGAAATGCAAATATAAGCATAGGAAAAACAGTTTTTCAGATTAGAAAATCGTTTAGAAAACAAAACTGTTTTTCAAAAGAAGTTGTTATAAAATCTCTTTTCTCTTTTAAAGATAAAACGTAAAGTATTAAGATGAAAAGAAATAAGGGGTAGAGAGTAAGTTTTGAGAGATAAAAGATATGATCAATGGATGAATACTCTTAAAATGAAAACTCTTTCTTCCACATTTTTCAAGAATGAAAACGCCTTTTTATAGAGAGGTCTGTGACTCTCGTTTTTAGAAATTGAGTATCTCTTTTTCAAATCAGAATATTGTCTTTCCTTATTTAGAAGATACGGAATCTTTATTACCAATTCTTTTGAGTCAACATTCTATCTTTTTGGTGAGCAAATGAGAGACAATCTTTCTTTCCTTAAAAATAAAGATTTTCAAACTCAAATATTTTAAAAAATCTTTTTCGAAGGATTTGTTTACCAAAAATGATTTAAGATATAATCTTTCTTCGTTTAGGTAAGAAAATAAAATCAAGATTTTTGGATCTTCAAAAAGTTTTGTTTCCGAAAATAAAGTGTATAAGATCTTTATTCGATTTATTCTTATTACCAAAATTGCTAGAGACAAAGTCTCTTTAATTTAGGTAATTTGAATATTTCGAATCTTAAAAGAGATCGAAAAACAAATTAGAGTAAAATCAAAGGACGAAAAGATTTATTTATTTTTTTTTTAAAGAGATATTTTCGACAAATAATTTTGATGAGAGAAAATTGATTTTTGTGCTTATAATTGAATGTTCTCTCTATCCTACAATGAATCCTAAAAATCTAACCACTAGGATCTTCAAAAGTCTTCATAATCCTTGAATTTGTAGGACTTGCCTTGTTCATTTATTTCTTTCCATATGTAATCTACATAGAGTATTATTAGCACAAATAATATGATTTAAATTTATTGTTTTGTTTTAATCATCAAAATCTCGAGATTAAAATTTGACCCTTGAGCCAACAATCTCCCCCTTTTTGATGATGACAAAACCAATAAATTTTGCAAACATAAAACATGTGCTCCCCCTAAATTTTATGCAAAAAAAAAAAAAAATTCTAAGTATGTCAAATGATCTTATTATGAAGCAAGTTTAGAACATGTATTATGCTCCCCCTGAATAGGTGCAGTGACAGTATTTATGAAGAATAAGGAAAAGTTCTTAGAAACTGATATTAGAACTAGCAAAATAGATAAGACATTCTAAGTTCTAATAAACAGAGCATATGGTCTGAGCATAAAAATAGAATAAAAACTGACATTAGAAATAGAACAGAAATCTTAAATCTAACCTGCAGAGCATACGTTAGAACAAGAATCTAAGTTCTAAAGGCTAAACAATCAGTTCATCATGTAAAACATATAGCTCACAGAATAAAATAGAAATAACACAGATTAGAAAATAATAAGCAATATAAGCAATAAGATGTAAGTACTAAAGTTACCACACATTAGCAGAGTACGTACTTAACCATCAAAATATCCTGTGTTCTCCCCCTTTTTGTCATCATACAAAAGGGATAGTACAGATTAGAGCATAAAAAAATAAACAGAAGTCAAACAACATAACCTACAAAGACAACAAAACAAAATATATTGTTCATAAAACATAGACAAAATTAAGAAATCAAAGGGGTTTGGAGTCAGTTCTAAGTCTCTTAGAACTTCTGAGATTTTGAGCAGGAGTGGTTTTAATAGAGCTTTCTGGTCATTTAGAAGAAGGGTGCAGTGGAGGCTTTCTTCATGAACTTTATGTTTACCCGCAGTGTGCTTTACTTTCTTTGGCTTTTCTGAGGCAGAAGTATAGGGTGTTCCCTTGACTTTCGGAGTAGCTAGCTTTCTTTTATTAACATCCTTCATTCTTTCCAAGGATTTGATGAGAGACTGATTATGCTCAATCACAGCCTTGCATTGTTTTATTACCTCATTGAGCTCCTTATTATGCTCCTCTATAAGCTCTTTTTCTATTTTGCCTAGCATAACTTCTCTACTCCTTTGAGTTGATACAAACTCAGATTCTTTTTCAGTTTTGACCTTAGTTGACCTGTCTTCTTCACTCAATTCCAGTTTCTTTGTTTCAGCATCACTGGCTTCTTCTACTTTCTTTTCTTTTTCTATCTTTTTAGAATCCTTTTTCTCTTCAGTTTCTTCCCCTTTTTCTTTTTCTAATTCTGCTTCCTTCTCAGCTACTGTCTCCTTCTCTTTTTTTGTCTCTTCCTTCTTTTCCTCTTCTAATTTCTTTTCTTTCTCTTCTTCTTTCAATTTTTCTTTCTTTTCTTCCTTTTTTGTTTCTTCCAACTTAGCTTTTCCTTTTTCTTCTCTTTTCTTCTTTTTCTCAGCTTCTTCTCCTTTTTCTTTCTTTTCTTTCTCTTCTTTTTCCTTTTCTTCTTTTCCTTCTTCATCTTTCATTTTCAACGACCCACTGTCTAGCTTTGAAACATTGCAACCATCACTTTCATTCAAATTAACTTTCAGAAATTCAAACACAGGTGTAAGCACCATGCCATAGGGTAGTTTCTTAGGGTTATTCTGCTTTTGGTCAAAAATGGTGTGACAAAGGTTAAAGGGTTTCTTCTTAACTATGTGCCACATAATGCACATCTCAACCTGATTCACATATGTAAGTGAAGCACTTTTGGGATAAATATAGTGCACAATCAGTTTGTACAACCACTTCATACTATCTGTCAAGTTTGAGCATTCAATAACACCCTGTTTATCTGCAGAACCTTTCTTAACAATTTTCTTCACAAACTCTTCCTTTTTGTATCCACCAACCCTAGAAATATCTTTGATTTTCGTTACCCTAGACCCAGTGTTTGGCAAATTAAAAATTTTGCTCAAGTTAGCGTAAGAGAACGCTTTGATTTCTCCCTCAAGTTTTACAGAAATCGATTCTGGCTCACTAACCTTAACAGAACCATAGAATTCTTTAACCAAATTTTCATAACATGGTCTGTTTAGAGAAAGAAAATCCATCCATCCTTGGAACTCAAAGAGTTCCCTGAAGTTGAACCCATCATTCCCAAAAAATTTCCAATCTATAACATAAGAACGCATGAGAGGATATGGGGACAGAACAGATTTACCTTTGTCGCGAGACCCAACGACATGTTTCTTTGAAGTTGCAGTCTCTGCTTTTTCTTCTTTCGATTCCTCAACAGACTTCTTCTGTTTCGACTCATTTTGTTCATATTTCTTTGATAGCCTTTTGAGGAGTTGAAGTTCTTGTTCAGTTAGAGAGTCAGATGAAGAGGTGAAGCTTGATTTAGCCATTATTGGGGTTTTGACGCAAAGAGCAACATAGGGTTTCGAAGCAAGAGAGAAGATAGAGCAGTTAATTGAGAGACAAAAACGATTAAGTTGCGAAATATATTTTTAGGAAAAAAATAAAACGAAAATAAAAGACAGTTTTTAGGGAAATTCAAATCGACAAAAGATAAAATAAAATAAAACTGCCAAAACTTAAATAGACTAAAGACACAAAACATAGTAAGACAAACACACAAAAGAAAACAAATATACTGTTTTTGAATTTTGTCTAAAGCTAGATTCTGATAATGACATTAGAAAGTCATATCAAAGCAATACGCATTTCTTTTTAGACAAAAACATTTTTCATATAGGATAAAGTATTGGAACATAGCAGGTCTTTCTTTTTCTAATATAGAAAGCAATTTAGAACATACTTACAGAGTTCTAAAGTTAAAAGTTTAGAACTAACATACCGAGTTCTCTTCTAATTAAGCAGAATTGACTTTCATTCAAAGGTTTAATATCTGCCAATTGCTTTTCTGTAGGAATGAACTCAATCACTATGTCTCCTTTTTGTACATGATCACGTATGAAGTGATGTATGTGTTCTATGTGCTTGGTTCTAGAATGCTGGACTGGATTTTTAGATAAATTGATGGCGCTTATGTTGTCACACTTTATTGGTATTGTTTCTAATTTCATACCATAGTCTGCCAGTTGTTGCTTGATCCATAGAACTTGTGCAACACAGCTTCTAGCAGCAACATATTCTGCTTCAGTAGAAAGAGCAATAGATGTCTGTTTCTTACTAAACCACGATACAAGTGCACTACCTAGAAACTGGCAAGTTCCAGACGTGCTTTTTCTATCTATTCTACTTCCTGCAAAATCAAAATCACTATACCCAACAAGATCAAATGTGTCGCCTTTAGAATACCACAGACCCAGATTAGAAGTTCCACAAAGATATCTTAGAATTCTTTTTATAGCAATTAAATGAGATTCTTTGGGACACGATTGAAATCTACCGCATAGACAGACACTAAAGTGTATGTCTGGTCTGCTTGTGTTAGATATAGTAAAGAACCAATCATACTTCTAAACAATTTGATATCCACATCCTTACCTTTTTCATCTTTTTCTAACTTAGAGGATGGACTCATTAGTGTACTACATACCTTGGCATTTTCCATTTTGAATCGTTTCAACAATTCTCTAGTATTTTTTTCTTGATTTATGAAATTTCCATTTTCACATTGTTTGATTTGAAGTCCGAGGAAGAAGTTTAATTCTCCCATCATACTCATTTCGAACTCACCCTACATAATCTTAAAAAATTCCTTACAAAGAAGATCATTAGTAGAGCCAAAGATTATGTCATCAACATAAATTTGTACAACTAGAATGTCATGTGCTTTATCTTTGATAAATACTGTTGTATCAACCTTTCCTCTTGAAAAACCATTTTCTAATAAAAACTTACTTAATCTTTCATACCAAGCTCTAGGAGCTTGCTTCAAACCATAAAGAGGTTTAGTAAGTTTGTAAACATGATTAGGTTTATCATAGATTTCAAAACCAGGAGGTTGTTCTACATACACTTCTTCATTTAGAAAACCATTTAGAAAAGCACTTTTCACATCCATTTGATACAACATGAAGTTTTTAAAATATGCAAATGCACAAAGCATTCTAATGGCCTCAAGTCTAGCAACCGGCACAAAGGTCTAATCAAAATCGATGCCTTCCTCTTGGTTGTACCCTTGAGCCACTAATCTTGCTTTATTTCTCACAACATTACCTTGTTCATCAAGCTTATTTCTAAACACCCATTTTGTTCCAATAACAGAATGATTTTTAGGTCTAGAAATAAGTTTCCAAACTTGGTTTATCTCAAATTGATTTAGCTCTTCTTGCATAGCAAGAATCCAACTTTCATCATTTTGAGCATCTTCTAAATTTTTAGGTTCTAATTGAGAAACGAAAGCAACATTACCAAAATATCTCTTATATTGAGCTCTAGTCATCATCCTTTCTGAAGGATTATCCATAATGTCTTCTTGGGGATGATACTTATGGAATCGCCATTCTTTTGGTAATTAAGAATCTTCATTTTCTGTTTCTGGCATTTGACTTTCAGCTGTGTTCTGATCTTCATGTTCAACTTCTAATTCAGCCTGATTATCAATATTTTGCTCACTTTTTGGCTGTTCTAGTTGTTCTGATTGTTCATTCTGCTTTTCTTGATTATAATCTACAACATCATTTTCTAAAATTCTAGATGTAGAGTCAGATTCATCAAATACTACATGAATAGATTCTTCTACAACTAGAGTCTTTTTATTAAACACCCTATATGCTTTACTATTACTAGAATATCCCAGAAAAATTCCTTCATAAGATTTAGCATCAAATTTAGCAAGATGATTTTTCTTGTTATCTAGAATAAAGCATTTACACCCGAAAATATGAAAATAACCAATATTTGGTTTTCTACCTTTGTATAGCTCATATGGAGTCCTTTTAAGTTTAGATCTTACCAAAGCCCTGTTTAGAATATAACAAGTAGTATTAACGGCTTCTGCCCAGAAATACTTTGGTAGTTTAGAATCACTCAGCATGGTTCTGGCCATTTCTTGAAGTGTTCTATTCTTGCTACTCCATTTTGTTGAGGTGTTCTAGGTGATGAGAAATTGTGAAAGATTCCTAACTCGTTGTAAAAAGCATCGAATTTCTGATTTTCAAATTCTCCTCCATGATCACTTCTAATTGCAGAAATGTTGTGTCCTTTCTCCTTTTGTATTCTCTTGCAAAGATGAACAAACATGTCGTATGACTCATCCTTATTTCTAAGGAAGAGTGTCCAGGTGAATCTAGAGTAATCATCTACAATAACAAATGCATAGAATTTTCCTCCAAGTCTAGAAGGAGTAATAGGTTCGAATAAATCAAGGTGTAGCAATTCTAAAGGTCTAGAAGTAGAAACCATGCTCTTGGATTTAAAAGATGTTCGGGTTTGTTTGTCCATTTGACAAGCATCACAAATGTGATCTTTTTCAAATTTCAACTTTGGCAAACCTCGAACCAAATCTTTCTTAGACAGTTTAGAAATAAGGTGCATGCTTGCATGTCCAAGTCTTCTATGCCATAACCAACTAGAATTATCGACAGAAACTAAACATATATCCTGGTTATGCATATCAGAGAGATCTACTAGGTATATATTCCCAAACATTTTTCCAATAAATAAAGTTTTATTATCATGCATGTTGTGAACTTCACAATGAGAAGGTTCAAAGATCATTCTTCTATTTTTATCACAAATCTGATTAACACTTAATAAGTTATAATGTAATCCTTCTACTAAGCATACATCTTCTATTGAAGGATTAGAGCCTACCACACCAATACCAACGATTTTACCTTTTGCTTTATCTCCAAAGCTTACTGTACCTCCCTTTTTCTTTTCTAATCTGGTGAACTTCTTTCTATCACCAGTCATATGCCTAGAGCAAGCGCTGTCCGTGTACCACATTTCAGTTTTCAGCTCGCTCCTTAGGAACACCTGAAAAGATCACGCAGATTTAGGTACCCAACTCATATTGGATCCTGGAGGGTTAGTGGTAACAGGTGCATTTAGATTACTATGATTTTTCTTTCTGTTGAGACTATGATGTTCTAAAGTCACAACATTAGAAACAGCATTTTTCTTTTTAGAAACATGATTTAGTTTAGAAATGCCATCACAGCTAGAACTTGTCTTTTTTTTAGAAAACGATTCTAAAATTGATTTTAGAATTCTAATCTCAGTTTTGAAAGATTCATTTTCAGAATTCAGATTTTTACATTTTTCTTCAAGATGTTTCAGATTTTCAGAAAATTTATTGTTACAATCTTTAAGATCTTTGATCTCTATGATAAGATCTTTGCATGTAACTTCTTGATAAAAAGCATCTTTCAAATGATTACATTCAGTTTTTAATTTTCTGAAATCTTTTTTTAGAACTTTATGCTTTCTAACGAGTTTTTCAAATTCATTGCAAAGATTATTGTAATTATTTAGAAGATCATTTTCTGATTCAGGTTCAGAAATACTTACAGTGCTTTCTTCATGCTTCTGGACCATTGCATCTGTTTCATTGATTTCAACTTTCTGTGGTGAAGTCAGGGTGCTGATTTCTTTGGAGTCAGAATCGACAGTAGCCATCAGACAAATATTTGCTATTTCTTCTTGGTCACTTTGGCTTTCAGAATTAGAATCATCTGAATCACTCTAAGCAGCCACAAATGCCTGCTTCAGCTTCTCTTTCTTTGACTTCTTTTTCAATTTAGGACAATTGGTTTTGATATGTCCGGGCTTGTTACATTCATAACAAACCACTTCAGAAGGTTCTTTCTTAGGTAAGTTGATATTTTTAGGTGGAAAGTTCTTTTTGATAAACTTTTTCTGTGGCCTTCCACTCTTTCTATAGAAATACTTGAATCTTTTAGCAACAAGTGCTAAATCATCACTATCAAGATCAGAAGAACTTTCTTCACTAGAAACTACTTTCAAAGCCAGTCCTTTCTTTTTCTTATCTTCTACAGTCAAAGAAGATTTCATTTCTTCTGAAACAAGAGCTACTATGAGGTAATCATAAGTAACGGGAGTCTCTTTGTAATTCATAACAGTTCCTATAGAATCCCATTTTTTAGGTAGAATTCTAAGGATTTTCTTAACAAGCTCATCTTCTGAAATTTCCTTTTCGAGAGTTCTCAAAGGATTGACTATATTAGTAAATCTAGAATTTAACTCTACAATAGTTTCTCCTTCTCTCATACTAAACATTTCATATTCTCTCCAAAGGATATTTATTCTGGATTCTTTTACTCTATCTGTACCCTCATAGGTAACTCTAAGTTTTCCCCAAACTTCTGTTGCAGATTTACATCTAGACACTTCGTTATATTCTGTTGCATCTAGAGCACAATGAAGAATATTAATAGCTTTTGCATTTATAGAAATATCATTCCAATCAGCATCTGTGTATTCTTCTTCTGATTTTCTAACCCTCTCATTTTCTACAATTTTCATAGTAATACGAGGACCAGAAATGACATTCCTCCAGCAGTTTATATCAACTGATTTTATGAAATTTTCCATTCTGGTTTTCCAATAAGAGTAATTAGAACTATTGAACAAAGGAGGTCTAGAAACAGATTAACCTTCTAAAGAAGTAAGAGGAAGTGGGGTTGCCATGGGATCTTCTCTCTTAAGCTGTTAAGCTTCGGTGAGTCAAGAGCCAATGTTCTGATACTAGATTGTGGGTCTCGTATATATATGGCACAACTCAAGAGGGGGGGTGAATTGGGTTTTCTAAAAAATAAAAATAAAATTTCACTTTTAAAACAAAACTCAGAATTCTAAGTGCAGCGGAAAAATAATGAACTTGTGAAAATAAGTTATTGATTAGAACTACCTCACAGTGTTCTATTCAGAGAAAATACAAAGACTTTGCAAAGTGCAGCTATCAATTAGAACTACTTCACAATGTCTTATTTTAATATCAAAATTGCTTTATGACGGAAACCTATTGTGATTAGAACTTCCTCATAAAGTTTAGAAAAACATAAACACTGTGTGAGAGACAGTTATCGAAATCTGAACTGCTTCTCAAAGCTTTAATCAAGTTTAGAAAACTGATTAGAAATCCAAATAGTGAAATATACTGAAAATAGAAGAACCGTTTAGAACTTGGTATATTCACTGAGCGGAAGTCCAAAGTTCTAATGTTCAGAAAAGATAAAGCTTATTTCAGTTTTAGAACATCAAAACCATTAACAACTTTAGCATTTCTAAAATATAAATAGAAGTATGAGTAAAATAGTATCAAGAAGAACTTCAAAAAATAAAAAGATCAACACAGAGATTTATAGTGGTTCGGTACTAACTCGCCTACATCCACTCCCCAAGACTCATCTTGAGATCCTCAACTATGTTATCTCTTTTCAAGGGTAAGAGACAAACCAACAGTACAAGGCAATAGATTAACACCTAGATCTACCCTTTGTCCCACTAGATTTTCCAAAGGTTCTAGTTAACCTCAACCCTTTCTGCTTTTGGCAGAATACAGAAACTCAGTTCAAGACATTAGAATATCTCTCACGGAGAAGGTTGCTTATAACCTATTTCACAATAGCTTCTCACCTAAGCTATTACACAAATGTTTATCAAATAAAAAACATGTCTACTAAAGATTACAGAATCTAAATAGACAGACAGAAATGCAAATATAAGCATAGGAAAAACAGTTTTTCAGATTAGAAAATCATTTAGAAAACAAAACTGTTTTTGAAAAGAAGTTGTTATAAAATCTCTTTTCTCTTTTAAAGATAAAATGTAAAGTATTAAGATGAAAAGAAATAAGGGGGTAGAGAGTAAGTTTTGAGAAATAAAAGATATAATCAATGGATGAATACTTTTTCAAGAATGAAAACGCCTTTTTATAAAGAGGTATGTGACTCGCGTTTTTAGAAAGTGAATATCTCTTTTTCAAATCAGAATATTGTCTTTTCTTATTTAGAAGATACGGAAATCTTTGTTACCAAATCTTTTGAGTCAACATTCCATCTTTTTGGTAAGCAAATGAGAGACAATCTTTCTTTCCTTAAAAACAAAGATTTTCAAACGCAAATATTTGAAAAAATCTTTTTTGAAGGATTTGTTTACCAAAAACGATTTAAGATATAATCTTTCTTCATTTAGGTAAGAAAATAAAATCAAGATTTTTGGATTTTCAAAAAGTTTTGTTTTCGAAAATAAAGTGTATAAGATCTTTATTCGATTTCTTCTTATTACCAAAATTGCTAGAGACAAAGTCTCTTTAATTTAGGTAATTTGAATATTTCGAATCTTAAGAGAGATCGAAAAACAAATTAGAGCAAAATCAAGGAACGAAAAGATTTATTTATTATTTTTTTTAAAGAGATATTTTCGAAAAATAATTTTGATGAGAGAAAATTGATTTTTGTGTTTATAATTGAATGTTCTCTCTATCCTACAATGAATCCTAAAAATCTAACCACTAGGATCTTCAAAAGTCTTCATAATCCTTGAATTTGTAGGACTTGCCTTGTTCATTTATTTCTTTCCATATGTAATCTGCATAGAGTATTATTAGCACAAATAATATAATTTAAATTTATTTTTTTTTGTTTTAATCATCAAAATCTCGAGATTAGAAATTGGACCCTTGAGCCAACATAGTTTGGTCCAAATCGTGGGGTTTTGATTGATTTTCTCTTGGTTTGTTGATTTTTCAATAGGTTTATTTTAGCTTTTGGGGTTTGGTTGAGCAATATAAAAATATAGTTACATTAAATTTTTTAGATAAATTCATAAGGTTTTAGTTTATTTATTTTAGATAAAATAATGCTCTACAATGTCATTTGTTTAAAATTGAAATTTAAATTTATAAAAGAAAAATTTTTGAAAATAAAATTCCGGATTTTTTCAAATTGTTCTTGAGTTTGATTTCGAAGTTGATTGTTTCGGCTTGATTCTGTACTCGAGCTTGGCTTTTAAAGGCACCTGACGGTTAACACTTTTACGCACACGACTTCTCAACTATCGAAGTAACTGCTCAAGTAACTTCTCTTCATTGTGCAATATAGGAGTAGTTCCTTTATCCTGCTAACCTCCTCATACATTCTAAAATTTAATTAATTATAAGCCTTCAATATATAAAGGCCTAATCAATTAAGTTTAATTCTAAATAAGTTATATATTCACAAGTCAAGCTCATAACATATAAAAATTAAAATAAAGTTAAAATAATTACCCCCACACATAAGATTAACTTGATGGGCTTTTCTTACGTGTTAAAGCCTATTTAACTCATCCAATTTTTAATCCCAAGCTCAATTCTAAAGCATGCTATGATTTCTCTAAATTATTCCTAAATTTAAACTAATTCAAATATTACAAAATAATAATAAAAGAACAGATTTTCAAACTTGCACCCACAATCCTAAAAATAATCAAACCACCTAACCCTAGCAGCTAGCTTTCCTCTATTTAAACTTTATTTACTTAAAAACACAATCACTCACAGTGTTTTTGTTTGAGCGGCATAGACTGATTCTCCCAATTACTATGTTATTCAGCTTATACCATTAACTTGATTTGACCCCTTGTACAGCTCATCAACATAAAAAAAGGTATGTCATTCAATGCTCCTTTACTTTTCTTTCTTTCTTTCACTTTCTTTAACATATATTCACATGTCAAAATAACCTTTGCTTTGATTTGTCCTTTTCTTTCTCCTTTTTTTGTTCTTTTTTAAATATATATTCTCATCCAACTTTATGTCTCAGACCACTGTCTTTTCCTTCTTTCTTTCTTTTCTCGTTCTTCTTTCTTTTTCTATTTTAATATATTATTCAAATGATTTTATATGCGCGCACAGTAGCGCCCCTTCTTCTCTTTTTTTTACTTTCATTTTTTTAATATAAATATCACATTACACAGAATTTTCTTTCTTGTTTCTTTTTCTTTTATATATATATATATATAACACAAATCAAACTATTTATGGCTTCCTTGTACATATATGTGTATATACAGTAGTGTTTTCTTTTTTTTTAATATATGCATGTGTATATATATATACATAAACACAACTCTTTATACTTTATATAAAATAAAAAAATTACCTAAATGTAAATTTAATTATGCTCTTTTCAGATTCTTTCCCTGCCATGGATTCTCTTATATAGAATTTTGCATCCTCTGCTCCCAATGAAAACAATGAAAATATATCAGTGGCAGAACCAAGAAATCCTACAATTCTTATTGTGCCAACTTCTTTTCAATTTATTCCATTTACGACTAGTTTATTTTTCAGTACCGGAATTAACTCATTCACTAGAATTACTCAAGGTAAACAATCAAATAATATAATTTTGGAAAATAAAAAAAAACCTGGACATGGAGTTGAACTTGATGATTGCATATGCATAATTTGTGTGTTATTCTGTGTTTGATAGGAATCGGCCAAAGTCCCTTTTTTTTTTAACAGGAACCTATCCATCTTTATTAGGAGAGAAAATCATCCACCTTATGGCTAAGATTCCTCCATCGAGTCCATTTCCTTTAAGTCATACCAATGAACTTCTACTCTGTAAGCGATTAATATCCCTAGTAACCTCTAGTAAACCAAGATCATGGCCTCAATACAATCATAAATGGAAATCATGGATTACTGCTCTATCTTTTAAAAACCAAGACCATTGAAAAAAATTGGTCTCATCAATATGATCAAATGAAGCCGTCTTTCTCCTGATGCTCTTCCTTTGAATTATGAGATACATCCTACAGCTTTGAGGTTTCGATCCAGCACTTGCAACTCCTTTATTTTTCCAATTGGTCCTATGTCCATCACTCTTAAGGATATTAAAGCTTTAGCTGGATTACCCGTTCTTAGTGATGATTGCCCAGTTCTTGTTCCTTACAGACAAGAACTTGCTGATTTTCCAAATGATTTCACTTTATATAAGTTAGCAATTAATTATGGACAAGGAACTAGCTGTGCAGATCATGTACGATTCATATGGATTTTACTATGTCGTTTTCTTTTTTGCAGTGTCTTAGCGCATCCTACAAAGGAATATCTTTTTTTGCCATTCTCTCTTGCTGGTGGTAATCAATATGCTCTGGGCATTATGTTTCTAGATTCTGTATATTATGACATTTCAAAGATCATTTCAGATAACCCTTTTTAGAAGTGGACCGATAGTTTGTGGATTATTCAGCTCTGGTTACTCACTTCCTTGGCCTGAAGGCCTCACACTTACTTCGTACAAGTGGCATCTTCGGTCAACTAGTCATAACTGCTACTTCTAAATTATTCTTACATATGACAATTGAATTTTTAGTACAACCAAAAAGAATAATTTCAACAGGTTTACTCCCCTTGATGATCCAAATAAACTTCAATCAAGAGGTTTAGAATCATGGATGAGCAACAAACAAGATGTTTCTTCTACATAGGCCCTAAATTATTGGGCTATCTTTACTTCATCCAGGCTTCTTCATGTGAATTTTTCTTTTTCACCATTTGTTACTACCCTTGTTTTTGAACAATAGACACCTTCTCTGTAGGCTCAGTAATTTGACCTCTTATAAGGTATTCTAGGTTCAGTCAACTTCCCACAGGTACCTCGAACCCCTTTGATCAAGGATGAAATTAGAGAAATTGCTGTAGCTCAAAGATCAATCCATGAAGGTGTATCCACTGTTTTAATCCTGGATCCCAAGCCATTTCTGAAACTTTCAACTTTTGGTGGAGAAGGATATATGAAAATTGAGTTGAAGTCCATGTTAGAACATAAAAAAATATTGCAAGTAACAATTCTTTTTTTTTCTTTCTTTTTAGCATAATATTTCTAATCCTATCTTTCTCTCGCTTTTTTTTTCTTTTCGATTTGGAGGAGAAGATCACCATAACTCCCTTAAGCTCAAAGAAAATAAAGAAATAGAGTACTGACCTTCCTCCATCCAAAAAACAGAAAACATTAGCCAAGAATAGATACAAGCCAAAAATACAAGAAAATCCCTACCTCTTATACTACAGTTAAACCCACAGGCAAAGCTTCTATATTTAATTCATCTACTAGGCACTCTTCTCACCTTTCTAATTAGATGAAAGCTAAATACACATGTGCAAATGACCATGTTGAATTATCATATGGTTCTGAGGCACCAAACCATCAGTCTCCAAGAACCAAGTCTCTTGAGCATGAACGTTCTTCAAATGGGAATAACCCTTCAGATCAGAATAATTCTTCTTATACCTTTCTGGGAGAAATAGAGAATTTAAATGTAGAAAGCTTGAATGATTTTCCTCAAGAGCAAAGGAAAATAGACCCTAAAACTCCTAAATCTCTTAGACCTATATTCGATGAGAACATAGTGAATATATTCGCTAAATGACCTCTTCCTTCCCAGGTATTTTTCTCTCCTTTAACTCTCTCTCTCTCTCTCTCTCTCTCTCATACTACTTCACATGCTTGTTAATTCACAATCTGTCCACATGTAGGAGTCTCCTACTGCTTCACCATTTCACGAGATGGATGATCCTCTTCTTGGTATTGATTTCTTCTATCTTGATCCCATCTCTATTGGTTCTCCTACTACACCTGATCAACCTCCATCTTCTGCTATTGATGTGGCCATAACATAATTGCATCACCTGACTTCTCTAGAGTTTTCTTCTCTTATTGACGAACATCAAAACATTATCCTATCCTCATTGCAGGTGCTATGTGATGCATCTGGTTCTAATCATTTACAAGAGCTTAATACTCATGTCACATACATGTTCCTTACTTCACTGAGGAAGGCAACTCTCATCCCTTTCCTTTCTGCTTCTATCAAAGACTATAATTTTCATAAATAATAGATTCAAGAAGTAGGGAATAGGTGAACCTAACTATTTCTAAGATATTAGAAAAGAATCAAGAACGTATTCTGATTGTGCAGAAGATCTAAAACCTAAGAGCTAAAACTGAAAAGTTGCAGGTTGAAGATGCTTCTTTATCTACCTCAGAAGCATAATTAAAGGACAAATACAATACATATGTAGTCTTTATGAAAACTTAAAGTACTGCAATCATGTCTTTGATTCCTCAAGTTTAGGGTCAGGTTACAAATCTCAAGTCTCATACTAATTTCCTATCCAGCGGTGAAGACAAGTGACGACAACTTCATAATTTGGATTTCAAGTCTCTTTAGCTTTTAGTTTCTTTTACTTTGCACTATTTAGAAACTTGAAACATATAAATAAATCAGTATGAGAACATGTAAAATTTATTCATTCCACAGATAAATTTATGCAAAAAATGGCCAGTGGTCAATTTTACTAATTATAGTCGTACAAATCGGCTTTGTTTTTATAGGTGGCAATATTGCCTACATGCATCTATAATTAGTCGTTATATTGCCTTTTGTCACACCATACACATATTTTTAGTTATCTAAGCATATGACTTTATTATTAGTCGTAGGGTCGACCACTGATGATTCTAAATGTGATGCTCTTGTAATTTCCATATAATGGAAAAATACTTTTTCAAGTAACACCCATTGATTGATCTCTTGTGTACCTCATTTGCAAGGCTTGCTAACCAATAAGCGTTCCTTCTGACCACCTAAAGTACTCTGAAAGGTCCCTCCCAATTAGGAGACCATTTACCAAACTCTCTATCCTTAGAACCCAAAGGTAAGACTACTTTCCATACTAGGTCACCTTCCTAGAACACTTTCCTATGAATCTCCTATTGTAAGCCTTAACTGCCTTCTTCTTTTGTTTTACCATTCTATTAAAAGCATCCATGCGGACCTCATCTAACTCTTCAAATTCTATTGCCATGGCTTGCAGGTAATCACCAAAAGTAAAGCATTCTATTTTGCAACCCTGAGTGAGGGAACTACTACCTCTATAGGAAGAACTAAATCGTGGCCACAAGTAGTGTAAATGGACTTGCGTCTATTGCATCTCTCTTTGATGTTCTGTATACTACTACCTTTATAGGAAGAACTGAATCATGGCTACAAGTAGTGTAAATGGACTTGCCTCTATTGCGTCTCTCTTTGATGTTCTGTATGCCAATAATGTTTTTGACAACAAGTTATGCCAATCTCTAAGGTGGCCTTCAATCATCTTTTCCATGATATTAATTAAGACTTTATTAGACGCCTCAACTTATCCATTAGCTTATGCATAGTAAGGTGTTTAGCTGAGGAGTTTTATTCCATAATCTTCAGCAAAGTCTTTCACTTTCTATCTAGTAAACATGGTACCCTGATTAGTAGTAATAGTTAATGGGATTCCAAACCCGTGAATGATATGCTCTTTGATGAACCTCACAACAACTTATTATTCCACTTTCTTCAGAGTTATGGCTTCTACCCACTTTATGAAATAGTTTGTACCCACCAGAATGAATGAATAGCCTTTTGATGATGTAGGGTAGATCTTGCCAATAATGTCTAGAGCCCATTCTCTGAATGGCCATGGCATCAAGATTGGGTGTAGCTCTTCTACAGGAATCCTCTGAATGCTTCCATACCTCTAGCTCCGCTGAAAACCCTTTGCATAATTAATGCAGTCTTTTAGGATGGTCGACCAAAAAAAGTTGTGTCTCCTCGGAAGCCACCTCATTTTAATACCGGCTTGGTGCGGTCCATAAACTTCTTCATGCACCTATTTCATAAATTCCATAGCCTCAAGAAACCCAAGGAATCTAAGTAGCAAACCATTAAAACCCTTTCTATACAGCTCTGCTTCAATCAACACAAAATGAAGGGCTTGGATTTTGATATGATATAGAGTTTTCTTGGATGGGCATTTTAAGTATCTCCTGTAAGGTGTTCTCTAGTCATCTACAATATTAAACTCAAGGTTAGTGTTAAACATATCAACTGGAATACCTCTCTTTTCTATTAAAGGATGTATTCTTCTTCTGACACAAATTGTTTTTTCTATTAAATCCTCAAACATCCTTAAACCAAAAGCAATCTCTGCTAATTCATCTACTTCTCAATTGTCCTCCTATGGAACATAAGTGAACGACACTTCTTTGAAATCATCTAGCATATGAATGGCAGTTGCAAAGGGATCAAAGATGCGATTTATATTCCCTTGAAAGTTGTCTGATCACCAACTGTGAGTTTCCAATTATATGAATCTCCTCAGCTCCAAGCTCTTTAAGAATCTCCAAACCAATCACTAGAGCTTCATATGCTGTTTGGTTATTGGTATACTAGAAGTCCAAGTTGAACAATAAGGCTGTCTTGACTCCACCAGGAGATATAATCACCATTCCAACACTTGATATTGTATTTGTACTTGAACCATCAAACCTGAGTGTCTAGGGGACTTTTCTGCACTATACACTAGCAAGTCTTGCATCTCCATTTCTTCCAGCTCCAAACATGGATGATCAGCTAGAAAATCAGCTACAACTTGTCCTTTTATAACCTTCTGTGGTAATACATTAAGCTGAATTCAGATAAGGCTAAGGACCAATTTCCTATCATTCTAGTAATGATTGGCATTGACAGCATGTACTCTATCATGTCAGTTTGTGATACAATATACATACAAGAATTGATCAAGTAATGTCTTAGTTTGGTGCAACTAAAGTACAATGCTAAACAAAGCTTCTCAACAGGTGAATATCTTGGCTCTACAGGTGTTAACCTTCGACTTAAATAGTATATCACTTGCTCCTGACCACTTTGATTATTTTGTGCTAGTCAATATCCTATAGAATCAAAAGAAGTAGAAATGTAAAGCTTAAGGGGAATACTTGCTCTAGGAGGAACTAACACTAGCAGCTTACTAAGATACTCCTTAATTTTGTTAAAACCCAGTCGGTACCATTCTTCCCATTTGAAATCTTCTTCTTATTGAAGCTTCAACAATTCTGTGAACTCCTTTATTTTTCTGGCTAAGTTAGAGATGAATCTCCTCAAGTAATTAAATGCCTTTCTTTAGGTGCTCCATATGATCTTCTTTTTTTGACTTCACCACTATATCGTTAACGTATATCTCCATAAAGTGACCCAACATATCATGAAAGATGGCATTCATAAAATGTTGGTATGTAGCACCTGCATTTTTCAAACCAAATGGCATGACCAGCCATTCAAATGTCCCAATAGAACCAGGACACCTGAAGGTGGCCTTAGAAATATCTTCCAAAGCTATAAGAATCCGATTATAAAAAAAAAATAAAAAAAAATAAAAAATAAAAAAACATCAAGGAAGGAAAGTAATTCATTTCTAGAAGCTGCGTCTATTAACATATAACCCAAATAAATATATAAAGAAAAATAAAAAGAGACACAAATGGGGCAAATTGGCAGAGTACACCAAACCATAAACAAATTAGCAAAGAGAGGCAGACAGAGAAACCTGGGCAATTGATTGAGTGCAAGACTATGGGAAAATCTAGAGTGACAAAAGAGACAAACACATTAGATTGAAGAGCAACAGAACAACCAACCTAGAGAGAGAGAGAGAGTGGAAGAAGAAGAGGAAGAGAGCAGCATAAAGACCAGAAAAATAGAGAGTGTAATCACATTAAATTGAGAAAAAAAAGGTTGCAAAATTAATTATCCCTAAAAATTTACGTTTTATATTTAAGCTTGATTAGCTTGGTCAAGCTTTCGAGTTGAATATCATTAGTAGCTTGAGTTGGATTATAGCCAAACCTTTTCACACTATTCTTAAGCTAAGCTCGAACAACTCACAAGCTGACTCAACTTATTTAAACCCCAACCCACGAAAATCCACTTTTTTTATATGTAGGACTAGAAAATGGAGAAGTATGCATGCATGAAGAAAAATTCTAAAATTCTAGTCATTTAATATATTTTTTAGTATTTTTTTATATTTGATGATATTAGGGTTTGGATTTTTGAGTTTAGATTTAATTTATTTTAGTTTTAGTAAAAACATTTGAGCCTAATATGTACTTAACTATTCAAACACCCGCAAAACTCCACCTGCTTTAATCCCTGTCTAGCAAGCATTGTGTTTGATTAGTATCTGCGAGTAGCACGAATGGAAGCGAGGTGGGTAAAATCATTTGGTTTTAGTCACTAAAAGTTAAAGGAGAAAGAGATAGAAGCATCTCAATATCATTAAGGCAACATGGATATCAAACCACTAAGACAACATGTAAGTCTCAACAGCATATATTCATGTCATATCAAAAGCTAAGGGTTGAAGGCATACATACGAAAGAGGTAGAATTACAAACATGATATTACAAAGCATAAGATGTGTATTGAAACCTAAATCATAGGATTAAATGCTTAAGTGGTGTAGGTTCCAATCCTAATCATGTATGATTGAATATTTAAATCTAATTTGGTAATTCTAAATTAATCATGTAATTAGGTATTTAGTGTTTGTTTAAAAGCTAACCTAAATATGGCATGAATCATTTAAACCTAAACATGGCTAAGCTAATTAAGCATTAATTAAATCTAACCTAAGCATGCATTTAATTAAACAATCTAACTTAAGCATGTATTTAATTTAATGCTAACCTAATTGAGCATTAATTAAAACTAACCTAATTAAGCATGGCATAATTAATTCTAATCTAATTAAGCATTAAAAGAAAGGGGAAGGGGCCTATCTAATGAAGCGTGCCTCGTTGGGTTGGCCATGCTACGATTTTTTCATCTTGGAGTTTTAGTTTCGAGCTCCAAATTAGTTAAAACTTTTCAACTCGAAAGAAGGGTTTCACCTTTAACTTATGGTGTTTTTCAAAGAGGAAAACCTCCAATTAGACCACAATTTAGAGTAAATGCCTCTTTTTAAATAAGATTACTAATAATGCTTAAGTTAATAGCCAAAAATTATCCATTAAATGTAAAATATAAGGGATACTTATAGGCGAGAGACGTAGAGGTCGAATTTGGTGTTTTTAATATGAGATTGGGAATGAAAAAAAGGTCTAGGTGGTCAGTTGGATGTTGACCAATAGTCACTAGATGCTGACCAATGATCATCGAAGTTTAACTAGTGGTCAAGGGTTGTCAACCACCTGTCTTTGGGCGGTCGGTCTTAATTCGGCCTAGTTCAACTAGTTTGATTCAGTCTTTTGATTTGACTATTTTGGGATATGTTAGTTTCTAATCCAATTTGAATCACCCAAACATTCATTCTATAGCTCAAGATATGATCAAAAGAGTGGAGAGAGATTACTTTTTGAATTCTTTTGAACAGTGACATTGTGTTATGGTTGGTAGCACATTTCAACCTAGGTTTTATCCTATAATATACCTTTGCCAAGATATTTTTATCTAGGTTATAATAGTATAACATGTGACGCCCCTTCGAGTGCCATGGGAAAGATCCGAAGGATGTAGCCGATCTAGACAAGCCTATTGATCGGTTTCTCACAAACCGACAAGAACTCCATATTGTTCCTTTTGTCGTTTGGCTCTTATAATGCTTAAGTGATTAGATTAGCTCTTTGGAGCGCGTTTAGGTGTGTGATGCGTTTACAATCGCCACCTTAGTTTGTTTTTGTTTTCGGGGAAAATGTAACGTAAAAACCCTATGCTTGACTCCAATTTTAGTTTGCCATAAGGATAAAATGCACTAGCTTCGAATTATTTGGTTCGGGGACTAGGTTTTCGGAATGGTTTAGAATCAATCAAAATACTGGTTAACGTGAATGACAGATTATCGATGCATGAGCATACTTAGATGCATGGCAATTATAGTGATATGGACAAAGCTTTGAAAACATAACTTGAATATAAATGTGTAATTTGGAGGGGATCCTGGCTCTAGTCTTATTTATCGAGGATTCTAGGTCATACAACACATTCCCTTATATCTCGGCCGATCTGTTCGGTCAGGGACCGCTACCTAGGTTGAAATCCTAGATATGCCTTCGTACCTCATTTGCATGAGGATCAAGGCACACAAATTTCTACCATCGATTAGGATGGTAGGGTTTTAGATGTCATTCTCAGAATGGGCTTAAAAGGGTGCCGAACGGATTAGGCTTGAGTGTCGGATGGACCGAGCTTAATTGACAAAGCTTAAGTTTAGTGATTATACTTTGTAGCCTTGGTTGTGTTATGCGGCCGGATCAGAGCTCCACGATGTAAAATGATTGAAGATATTGATTCTTTCTCCACGTAAACTAAGGAAGGGTGCAAGGACCCGATTTAATCTTATATTAATTAATTTAACTAATTAATTAGCTTTGGACCAAGGAGGACCAAAGTGTAAGTGAAAGTCAAAAGGATCGACTTTTGAGTACCAAGTCGGATTTTTAGCTCAATTAAGGAAAACGAGTAAAAATCAAAGTTTAAGACCTTAGAATCATTTGCACAAGGAAGAATGATAGTTGTTGATGCTTGAGAAGTGCTCGATCAAGAAACAAGAGGTGTTGAAAATGAGGAGAGAGTGTGCCTTTTATAGGTTGTCCCAGGGTCCAGGTCAATATTGATGGGCCTCTAATCGGTACCAAAGGGCCTTGCATCGGAGCCGATTGGTGTGCCACTGAGGCACCTGATCGGTATCAGTTGGGGGCTGGTCGACACCGATTGGATGGCCCTTAGTACCGTATGGGGGCTCCTAAGTACCTAGGCCATTTGGTTTGATTTTCGTTGGTTTTTTCGTTGTTTAAAGGTTGGTTGAAGGACCAAACGATGTCTGATTATGTTGATTCTTGATGCGTTGGAACTATGATGAAATTTTCTACATCTCAGTACTATGGGTGGGGCCCATGGTGCTTTGGTTCAGGCCTGTGATGCCTTGCGGCCAAGGCTAGATGATGTCCAATTGAGCTTATTCTTGAGCTGTTGGAATCGTGATAGAATTTTTTATGCCCCGGTACTGAGATTAAGGTCAACACATTTATGCTAAAATTCCTTTTATGGGAAAAGTTATGACCAAAAGCGTGAGGAAAGACCTTTATCTACTAGATTAACCTTCGATTTTGGACCCGATTTGCTAATAGTTTAACCGTACTTGTTATGGCTAATTTTTATTAACATGAGAGTGTGAAAAACATATGTTCATAGTCGTCTCCCATCAAAATTGCCAAAGATGATTTGGCACGCGTAATGGTAGTGAACTGAGTGTTTTTCTACTTAACAAAATGGAGAAGTGATTCTAAAACTGTAATTTAGAATAGAGCAATATGGTAAAATGTAGGTGCATATGTTTTTAAATGTTGCAAGGATGTGGCAAACTATTGTCAAGGGAGAAAGCCTTCAACGACTGATTATTGTTGGCAAGTTGATCGATAAGGAAGGAAGTGATAAGGAAGAAAGCCTTCAAGTGCTGATTATTGTTGGCAAGTTGATTGATAAGGGGGAAGCCTTTCGCTGTTGATTGTTGTAAGATGATTGACAAGTGTGAAAGCCTTCAGCTGTTTATTATCGCATGATGATTGACAAGGGCGTGAAAGCATTCAGTTGTTGATTGTTGCGATTGACAAGTTCAGCGTGAACTGTTGATTTTGTTGCAAGTTGATTGACAAGAGCATAAAAGCTTTGAACTGTTGATTGTCGTAAGCTAATTGATCAATAGCTGAAATGTGGAAGATATACTTCATAATTAACTTTGTAAGTAAGAAAATAAATATTATTTTCTCAAATTGTTTACTAACTTGGGTGATCTTTATTATTATAATAAATAAAAAAATTAAATGACATAGTATGGATAATGAGTACAAACACTTGTAAGGCACATTCATAAAAACTATTATAATTTAAATATAAATATATATAATAAAATGTTCGAGTGAAAAATAAGGTGGATATTAAATAAAAGTTATTCGATACTCAAAGCCTAATCAAGTTCATTATCATCAAAACAATCTAACGTAGATAGACAAAGATCTTAAGCTTACAGTTTACTTGAAAAAAATTGAAAAAAATTGTTCACTTTTATTCTTTACTTCCCAGTGAGATATAAAGAACAGTACTGTCGTGTAACTTATTATACTACAATTAAACAGCAACCTATAATTTTGGCAGATTAGAAGTAAAGAGAGAAAAATACGTTATTAAAAAAAAAAAAAAAAAAAGCGTACCTTGGTCCTACAAAATGTGGAACTGAAGAGGGGTCTGGAGCAACTAATAAAAAATGAAAATCCAGATTATCCACAGCCCAAACTAAGGCCATTTACATAAATTTCAGAAGCGTACAATCAAAGCAGTGACTGCAAACTATACAATGTTAATTGAGACCGATCCAAGAAACAGGACCTTTGATCCAACAATTCTTTCTGATTTAAGACGCCCACAATTTCAATCTTAATCTTTAAAGCTTTACAGTGTGTCACAATGCAGTCATCTTCTGCTCTCTTTTCATGGTATGAAACCAGTTTAAAAGCATCATGTCTAATCAAGAATTTTCCTGCAACCTATATATTGAAATTTCCTGCTGCTTAAAATAGCGCCGATCCTCTTCATCAACCAGAACAAGGTTCAAATAATACTTCACACTGAATTTGTTGTTAATGTTGCGATGTGTTGGTGTCAATTCATAAGGGCTAAGGAACAGTCTGATTGGAATAGATTCACCTGCAACAACGAGTACCTTATTTTAAGGCCATCACTTTCATGCACAATGGAAATTAAAGGATGTCCCAGCCAGTGTTAGGATACACAACCTACCTAAAAACAAGAATAAGTACAATTTATTTCAAACTTCCACATGTGTATACCTATCTTGCCTTCTTTATGATTTTCTATAAAAAGAGTATCTAAGATCTCCAACACGATATAGTAAATATATATTTCTTGTTCTAAATAAAAGAGAGGTACTACTATACTTCTGTTGCCACGGTGACTCTCCATTCTTGGGAGTTCTCTTGGTTAATCTATGTGATCAAACATCAACAGGAATGCTGAACATACCTCTGACTGGAGCTCCATCCATCAACTCAAATTTTGCTAGTGTCTCTGTCTCAACATGTGTATTTGCCCCTGCTCCTGTTGATTCTCTGCGCCTGATCTCAAGATCCATATTCTTTATCTTGATTCTTACAAGAAGAAAATATATCTTGCCAATAATAACATCTTTGAGATGGTACCTACACAAATTAATTTGCAATGAGATTTAAAAAAAAAAAAATGCAGCCTTCCAAAGCTAACCAGCAGCAAATTATTGCCTCCTTTAATCCTAGTTAATTTTGTCTTGAGGATGTCAAAAACCACACTGTATCCCATCCTACATCACCCTAGTCATGTCACATCCAAGTACTAATAAAAAGCACCTGGATAGCATGAGCAGCTGCAGCTCCAGTATACCCACTAAACGGAAGACGATTTTCACATTACGGATCCACAACTTAAATTATTGGATGCTAATCAAGAGCATTCATATAAATCTAAAGAAGATTGATGAATAGCACTCGTAAACTTACTTGCTTTTGTTGTACTCAAACTCAATGTGCAGGCAATCTTCAATTCCAACTTCCATCTGCATGATTTATTGAGAAATCAAAACAAAGATACAGAATGACAAAAAAGAGTACCTGTTATGCAGTGGAAGGGCATCCCACATCTGAGTTTCAAGGCTACCCTAAAAGCCTCAACTATGCAGTTTGCACATTTTTCAATTGTGGCCAATTCTTTGAGTTGTATTATCAACTATAGAGTGGACATGGGACATCATTATTCAAAACAACCATGGCTAACACTAAGATTCCATCCCATAGACATCTGCAAATGCTAATGTAGATAACAGCTAACTTGCTAATTTTGTTTAGCTGACAAGAAAAGAAGTAATCATCAAACACTCCTGAGATTTTTCACGTTTTTTAAACTGCAGAAGTTTCTTCTTATCAATTGTGCACATGGAGGCCATGTCACTCACCAGAGAGAAAGGAAAAATGATCTGGCAAGCTGTGACGACCTCTGTGACCATATTGCTTGGAATATCACGCTTGCTGCTTAATAGTCAGAGATTAGGATCAATGGGTGCTACATTACCAAAGGCATCCTTGCTGTGGATTGTGGGGCAGGCCACTAACAGAGTGGGTGGAACTAATTGGCATGCAGTGCCTGGATGATGGGGTTCGCAGGTGGTGCTGTTAGGTGTGAGAATGGAAAAAGTGGGTCAGACAATTTTTGAACTACATGGTGAACGAAGGGTACAAATTGTGATAATTAGATTGTTAGTTGCCAAATGCAACAAGGATAACAATGTTTCCATTGAATAACAGGGTTGTGTGTGGTGGTGGGTTTACTTTTATTTGTTGGGGGAGGGGCTGGGGTAGTAGGAGAAAAAGGAGGGCAAAAACAGAACATATTATGTGATAAAAATTAATGGCTCATAGTCGATTTATAGAATTAAATAATGTTCCATAACTGAATAACATAAAAATTCTACATTATTGGAATTTTAGTCGGCTGCACTTTCACCCTCCTTGGGATATCCAGGGTCCACATACCTGGGATGGAATTGCAATGCAATTTATACCTCTTAAGTGCAATGCCACAAAACTAAGATTTCAGGAGTGGAGATAATGAAAGAAATGTAAAAATTTCCAGGTTCACATTGCAATGTTAAAATATTGCACTTGCCTTGATGCTATTGTTGATTGATGGAGCTGGAGCATAGTTGCGAACCTGATACATAAAAATGATGTCAAGACAGACACAGGTGATGATACATTTTCCACAGATTAATATGATGCAAGAATTACTAATCTATTCTCAACCAAGAAAACAACAGATATTAATAGGACTGAGGCTTTTTTTTTTCCAGCATTATGACAAAAACGCTTAACCTTGAGCACTTTTTGTAATTCTATCAAAAACTTTTATTTTGATAATTCCATGCAAAACTATTACATTTTTAAAAATTCTATCGGTATCACCCATCTAATATTAGACGAAATCAAACCTAAATTTGTTGACACTGGTCTTTTTAGCACCTGCCTTACTCGTGTATATACATTCAAATTAAAATGATATAATAAACTTAAATATTAAAATATAATTTTCATATATAAATTAAACTATCAAAAAACTTTCTTTTTATTTTCTTCGTAAAATAAAAATATAATTGTTGCGCAGAAGTCCCTTACTATTAAATGAAAACATTTACAATACTATAGAATTTTTATTTTAGTATGAATAATCAAAATTACAGAAGTCTCAGTAGCCTAATTTTAATAACATCAAGTAAACAAAACATTTGCTTTAAAGACATGTTTGCAATATTTGGGTAAAAGAAGAATAAATAAAATGAATTTCAATAACACAAAATGTGTTTTTTTATTTTTTTACAAATTCTGCTACTTATGATGTTAAAAATATAATAAAACATATTGAAAAAACATAATAAAAAATAATATCAAATATAATAAAAACAATATCAAATATAATAAATTCAAAGTACAATCCAAACCGTCTTCCTTGATGATGCAGGAGCATCTAGGAAATTTTTTATGGTTTCCTTGTTTATCTGGGATTCCTAATTAAATAAGAAATTATTAATTAATTAGGAATAGAATTCAATTTTCCTTCTTTATTTAGCATTTGTTTTCAATCTAGAAGTATTAGCTAATTAGGATTACTTTTTAATCTAGGATTAGGATTTGTCCTGACTAGTATAAATAGGACAAAAATCATCAGATTAGGATGCTATTAACTTTTCTTTCAATTCAGAATTTTAATTCTAAGGTTTTCTTTAAAACCAATGTTGTTCCAACCACTATTAACCTATTCTAGCCCTAATTGTTGAGAGTTAATTTGCCCTAAATTTTTCCCTGCATTACATGAGTAGTGATATATAAATGATGAAGAATGAGGAAGACCTTCAATTTGAGTGTTTTTGCAAAAGACAAGTCATTTTATGCCTCGAAATTGTTAAGTGTCAACCATTATATGCGCATGCCTGTGCAGGTGGGTGTGTTAGAGAGGGAGGAGATAACAAAAATATTACCACGAAGTCCTGGTACTCAATAATGCTTCCTGCATAACCACGAGTAACAGTCACTTTCAGAACATACCTGTCAAAGAGCAAATAAGCAACCTGCTGTGACATACATTGTCAATTAAAAAAAAGTATTTACCTTTTTCATCTGAAAAAGGTGTATAGTAATTTTGTTAGTACAAATCAATTTGAACTGCTTCTGATAACAAACTGACTGCAGTGGTCCACAAAACATCAATACAAATAATCAACAAAAAGTATAGAATATTGAAGATTTCATTTATATTCATAATTTTATTTCTTCGGTTTATAAAAAATATTCAATTATTTCTTGAATTATGCAAATGTATTAAAATATTTGAAAAAAATATTTACCATTTTTATTATTTCATTAAATTTCAAAATGCTGTCATTTTTAAGCTACAAATTAATTCTCTTTTCAATTGATATGCTTTTTTTTTTTAAAACATTTAACGAATATAAAAAAAAATCGCTCCAGAAACGAATATAAAAAAAAATCTCACCAGAAAAGATTGAAGCCTTAAGGTTAATTTTTAAATAATTTTACTTTTATTATTAGATTAATGTACTAAGTTTATTCATATCTTTTTCATTTTCATTCTTAATTTTATCTGAAATTTTGCATCATTGAATGAACAAATCTAAATCTTATATTTCAACATAAGTTTGTCAAGATAGGCAATTTTTTTTTTTTTTTAAAAAAAAAGGTTAGATAGGGAAGGGAAAATGGGAAAAAAAACCAAATCCAGATGTTGTAGTTGAATGATAAAAGACAAAGGTAAAAAAGATAAAATTAAATAATTGCATACCTAAGCCTCACATTCACCCCATTATATGTCTCATAAGGCATTTCTACCGTAGAAAACTCAAATGGGTATGTTTTCCTTTCATATATTTCTCCAGGAACATCCAATTCACGTACTGCAAACAAGAGGATTTAGAATTATGACAACATAACTGATCATATGGACAGTCTTAAAATTGTCAGTGCAGGATAAAAAAATTAACCATTTACTTTAGCTGGCTTAAGTACAAACCTACAAATTTTTAGATCTTTAGAAAGATAAAATAATGAAAGAGAATAGTTGGACATAACTGAAAGTGAGAAAATAAAAATTTTTAAGTTAATTTTTGTCATCATTTACATTTGCAGGCTTAGTTACAAAAACTAAAATGATGAATGAGAATGGTAATAAATGAAAGCAAACAGCAAATAAAAATTTTAGTTCAATTTTAGAGCCTCTTCTCAACTTCAAGTGTCATGAATAAAACCAATGTTGCAAACACCAATATGGTCACTGGACCAACAAAGACATGAGTCTTTTGTTTATAAATTTAACAAGAACAAAACAGAGATTGAAACGAGAGCCATATTTCATCCAGGAAACGCCATCATTTTCTTAACAATGCAAAGAGTGAATAAATAAGAGATTAGTGTTTATTATAGCCCATAGTTAAAATTGCTTTTAGCATAAATAACCCCAAGATGCTCCAAAAAAAAGCATCCAGCTTTTGCAATTATGATAGCACAAACATTCCATATGAAACTCTAACTGCTTTTAGTAAATATCAAAAGTGTACTTCTATTGAAAGCAACATCAAATAGGGCTAGCATGAATTTCTCCACTGAATAGTTCATGAAGCATTCAAGCCCCTAAAAACATATCCTCAATCTTTATCTTTTTTCATATTAACTGGAAAATCCAGCACATCATTGACCATGTTCCTTCCAATTATCCTTATTTGACTGTTCATCATAAGGGTAGCCTGTGTTTTAACAGGACTTAAATGTTTAAAACGGCAGCCCAAGTATGATGGTTGATTCGCAGATTCTTTGGTCTGATTACCATTCTAGTCTACATTTCACAACATTGCAATTAATCATAATGCAGTTCCTAAAACAGATGGAAGACATGGAGAATTTGTAATATAAGCACTTATATAGCAATAGGATACTCACCAAGAGATGTGAAGTCATAAAAATTGCCCCTGTCAAAATACATTTCTGCAAAGTGGAACAATTTGTTACAAATTGCACTAAGGTCAATGATGTTAAATCTTTTGAAAGCAATTTAGCAACAAATTACTGACTACAGAGAACAGATGCAAAATAAACTTTATAACAAGTTTGTCCTAATTCAATCAACTAGAGCACTAAGCAATTCAAGCACACAAATTGTCCCTGGTGAAAGCCACTCTTGCACATTTCACAAAACAAAACTACTGAATCTGCATTAGGTCAGGTGATGAATGGAAAACCACCTTTAAACCCAAGATCAGATTGCGAAAACGCTCAGTTGTGTGACCTTTGGATTGTCTAAAGCTCCCAGCCTTACCAGGGATATGAGTGATTTCTTGCAACCTTCCATAGGCAAACTCTTGGTAGATGATTTATGACTATTGTCAATTTTTATAGTTACATTATACAATCCTCAGCCTCTATTTAGATACAGGTTGATGAGGGGTGAGCAACAGGTACATAAAATGCCTAGGTGTGTAAAAATAACACCAGCTTGATAACTCTGAGAAAGAATATAATGCAATCAATTCTGAGTCGCTTCTGAGCCAGCACAAAGTATTTGCTAGAAATTGAAGAGAAGAAGAGAAGGAGGACGCAGATGCAATTGAAGTAGCCGACTGAAAAGAGAAAGGGAAAGAAAGAAGAAGAAGGGAAAAGAGAAGAAGAAGAGAATAAAGAGAGAAGTGAATCATCTCTATAGCTCGAAGACAATTACAATTCATGGATGAACTTACATAAGAATAATTCACAAACTGTAATCAATACAGGAGAAAAACTAACAGAGATGAACTGAGCTATCAGACAAACAAACTTTAACAACTATTTAACAAACTAATACAGACTCAAGATAGTTTAAAAGACCACCACTCAAGATGATCCAGAATGAAGAAGTGAAAAAAGGCATCACTAAACTTTCTATGGATGTAGCCCTAAACCAAATGTAATGTAGAAAAACAATCCATACATAGCCAACTCCAACTAAATTAACGTTAAGGCTAGGTTAAGCTGACTTAAGTTGAGGATTGACTCTCTTGTCCCTTTGGTGTCTTCTACGCTAGATAGAAAATTTTTTACTTGAAAAACATTCTGGTATATTTTCTCGTCCTTCTTTACTTTTTTATTCATGTTTCTACTGCTCATTTTTCCATTTCATTTGGAAGGCAAAAGTACTATCCAAACTTATGGCATTTGTGTGGTTAAAAGTCTGGCAAAGGAAAACCACCGATGCACATGCCAAAAATACATTCACCATTAAGCCATTATCAATGCATTCTCCAAAACCATCCAGAATTTGTTGAAGGCATAAATTGAATATGATACCATAGCAAAATGCAAGAAATTCCAGATATCCTAAGCCTCTCCTTTTTATTGGAAATTTAGCACATGGAGACCAGAGAAGTTGAGAAAAACTCACCTATTTGACCGAGAAGCTCGACTTTGATGCCATTGTGTTCAACCTTTTTCCCTTGAAATGGCTCTATTGAAATCTAAAATCACACCACAATATTTTCAAAGCATTAGATTGATTGTACCAATGTCACAAACTGTAAGATGTTTCACCATAATCAATAACATACACAAAAATACTATCAAATTATAGCACCTTTCCAGCAATATTTTCTTGACTTTGGAAAAGAGGAACCATAACTGTTTGACCATTTTCCTTCTTCATTGGAACCTATACACAGATGTAAAGACACAAATATCATCAGCCATCAAACAACCTAAAGTATCAAATAAACACGATCCAAAAGCAAGCATATTAATATGTACACTGGTAGCCAAAAAAAGGGAAAATGCAAGAATAAATTGGTCTGAAGTAGAGTCACAAGTCAATTCATTGTTTTTCAATCCAATAGAACCTTGCAAGAATTCCGCAGCATAACTACAAAGTGAATCCATTGAACCACCTTTCATTTTAATTTTCAATTTCTCAAACTACATTAATCCTATATTAGCAATTTAACACGAAACTATACTATACAGTATATACCACTGAAAAAAGCCGACTACCTGCTTGCGAGTTTTTCCATCAGCAAATGTGATGGATATGTTGCATGCTGGTTTAAAAGCTCCCATAAGGTAATTCTATGATAAAGGAACGAAAAACCAAAAAAAAAAAAAAAAAAAAAAAAAATCATTAGCAGAAGCTCATTCGCACCCAGAAAAGAAAAAATAAATAAATAAAAAAATAATAATTACAAACAAGCAACGAAACCTAACCATCTTGTTTACTTTATAGTCCAATTCCAACCCCAAGTCCCTGTTCAAAACTTCTGCAAAACAAAGTGTCAACAATCCAACGAGCAGATTATCTATGTTGGGTTTTAGAATCCAAACTCTGATTTTCAATTAAAAAACAACTGCATTACAACTACACCAGTAACCCAAATTAACTGAACTCAAATTATTTAAACCAGTATCGACACTATTTATATTATGCATATCGAAACCATTAACACTATAAACTATATATTGCAAATAAATCATGTAAAATGGGCACAGATGAATAAGCGAAAACCGATATATGATCAAATGAACCAATAAGTGGGATAAAAAGGTGAAATTGAAATTGCAATGTTGAAAAAGGAATAAATGAAAAAATGAAGGAACTGAAATTGGAATTTCGAAATTGATTGCCCACCTGAAGATGTTAGCGTAGAGAAAGATGAGAGGCGAGTGATCCAAAGATCAGAGAGAATCAGAGAAAAGGAACCCTACCTTGCCCTTCTCAGACTGCAGATTTGCATACACTAGCTTGCCCGTCTTTGATCAATGTTGAGTTAATTTGACACTGCGCAAACCTGCTCTCGTTTTTTTATTTTTGCTTTGTTTTGTCCTCTCGTATATATATTTAATTTTATATTTTATATCTATCCATTTATACCATATACAAAAATAGAAATAAGGGAAACAATTAGGTTTTCCCTTATTAAATTTATGATATTTTAAAATAACTTTAATCATAATCAATTTAAAAATTACATTTTATTAGTTGATGGATATATTTATAAAAATTATTTTTTAAACTAATTATAATTGTCTTCTCACTTATATCAGTAGTTAGAGGTCTCGAGTTCAAAGTCTCTCGATTACAAGTATTTTCAATAATTTAACGAGTCTAGAGGAGGATTATTCTTTATTGTATTACCCGCAATATTATTTTGGCCTATCACCCTCTTAACGAATAAAAAAAATTATTTTTTAAATAAATATTATAAATAATTAAGCTTTTAAAATTTTATTTTATTTTCACTAAATTTGTTTTTTAATAAATATATCATAACGAAACATTTAAAAATTTTTTAATATTTTATTTGTTCAATATTTAATTTTATTTTGATATAATTTAAATATTTTATTTAGGAGATAGATAAAAAAAAAGAAATAAAATATATTTTTTATTAATTTCTTTTTTATGTTTATATAATTTGATTGGATATTTTTTAAAAAATAAATTTTTAAATAGAATATATGTAATATTTTATTTAGGAGAGAAAAAATGAAGAATAAAGTATATTGTTTTTATTTATATTCTTTTCTTTATATTTGTAAGATTTGATTAAATATATTTTTTAAGAAGTAAATTCTCAAATAAAACTTACATAATTAAACCTAGGATAAATAGATAGTTGAAAATTTTAATTTAAAAAATATATAAAAAATGTTTTATTGATATATTTGTATACGTTGAAATGTTTTTTTTCTTATGTGAGTTTTAGAAGAGTTTTATTCTTAATAATAATTTCTTATGTTCTTTTTTGTTTCTGAATAATTTGTAACTACTATCATTTTAATTTAGTAAAAGATTTATATCTTCATTGCAATAAATAGACAGCCTATTAATGATTAAATATTTTTAATTTTCTTGATTTTTTTATCTTATATCATACATCTATTTGACTTAAAAGAAAATAATGTTTAGAAAACTAGAAAAAGAAAAAAAACTACAACTGTTTTGGTTACTTTTGGGGATTTAAAAAATTTTTGTGTATGTGCATATATTTCTTTCCCTGATGTACTGCGTAAGTAATACTGCAACTGTAGCCAAAGTAATTTTTATTACCAATTCAAATCATCTTCTCATTTCTTTTCTTTTACCTAGAAATAAAAAATAATTTATTATTATTTTTCATTATAGTCGTATGTAGATATTTATTTAGGGTTGAGGGCAAGAGGTTGAAAATAGAGTGAGGAGTTAATTTTCTTTTTGGACACCTATCAAGATTTTTTAAATTTACATTTATAAATTAAGGACTAAAAGGATTAGTTCTAGGGCAATGTTGAACATTATTCTGAGGCCAATTCATTATATAAAAATAGAATTAAGTACATAATAAGTAGTACTGCAAGTAGTTTGTACGACAAAATGTAATACAAATTAACCACTTGTATTTATTTTAATCTAAACAAAACTTATACTTTAATTTTATGTAGATAAACAAATGAGTATACAACGAGCATAGTCAATATGCAACGCACGTCATATAAAAGACTAGTTTCATATATATATATATATATATATATATATATATATATATATATTGAAAAGTCTATTTTAAATTGTTAAGTTTCCAATATTTAGTTAACGAGATCTGATTATGAGTTATTAATATTAGGTAAAATAAATAAAAATTCGCAATTGGAAGGGCTGTTCCTACAGGGCCCAATGAATTTCTAATTGGAATTATAGGTATAGGATCTCTTTTAATTGATTCTTTTATTACATTGTGATGTTTTGCATCGCTGAATGGATCCATTCGAAAACAATTAGATGATGACAAAATTATCAAAGATTGACATTCCTTATTTCTATTCAACAACGTACTAATAGTTCCTTGATTTTGTTTAAATGATTGTTGAATCCTTATCTTGGAATAAATGGGATAAAATGGATTAATATTGGTTCGATCTAACTCATTATTAGAGATCGGTCCTGAACCTGATGGATCATTCCTTTTTCTACTGATATATATATATATATGCATAGTCACCCATTTGGTTTGAAGCCATACTGTAGATGAATTGGAATCGGATTGGAATCTTCGATTAAAAGTTTGAAGCCAAACTAGCAGTCTTGGGCATATTAAAGTTCATTAGTGTTAGAACCCGCGTGATACGCGGAGCAATTTTTAAGGATGAAATAATTTTTTATAACTTCAACACAAACACAACATGAAAATTAGACAATTGACACGAACACGACATGTTTAACCTGCTTAATATAATAAACAGGTTAAGTGGGTCATGTTGACCCATATACAACTCATGTAACCCGCTTAATATCATAAATAGGTTAAGTGGATGTGTTGACCTATATACGACTCACTTAACCTGCTTATAGCATTTTTAACTCTTAACCTATTTAACTCCAATCATATTTAAAAATAAATTTTCACATGTAAAATGCATAAATTCTTCAAGATTTATAATTAAAATAAAAAAGTAACACAATAATAAAATTTAAATAGGTTTTAGTTGGGGTATTTGTATCTAACACTAAAATCTTAAATAAACGGGTTACTCACTTAACCCGCGTGTCAACCTGCGACACAACACAGTTGTATTCGTGTAATAAATGAGTAACTCGTTTATGACACGAACTCATTTAACTTCAACCCTAACCCAGTTATTTCGCGTGTTAGGCAAATCATGTTCGCGTGTGGTGATTCATTTTGACATCCCTATTATGACCTGCATAAAGAAATGCACACACACTATTAATGTATTTTTCAATAGTGATAATAATTTTGAGAGTTTAACTAATTATATTGAACTAAGAAATTAAGTATTTTTTATTTTATGTTTATGATTTATTATAAATGATTGTTTATTTATTTGAAATATTAATGTATTGTACTTATTTAGTGTAGTGTGTTCTAAGCATGCGGATCTCCTACTTTTTTAAAAATTATCGTATCACGTACGTTCCCGTATCGCGTGATGAACTGTTTTTTTAATTTATTTTTGTATCTTTTTTTATTAATGAATAATCAAAAAAATAAGAAGAGACTAAATTTTTTTTCGGAAAAAATTTTATTACTTATTTTTTTGGATATAAAAGAAAAATAAAATTAATTTTTCTCTACAAATTTATTTTTATAGTTTTTTATTTTCCTCCTAATTTGAAGAGAAAATTATTGGAATTCTTTTCCCTTATATTCCTTTTTATTTTTAAATAAAATAGTTTTTGCTTATTAATATTAATTCAATTTTTTCCCTCCCTTTTGGTATTATCTAAAAATATAATTGTTTTTCTCCCTTCTAATCTGCACGATAAGTAGGGTAATATTAAAAGATAAAATAATATTTTATAAAATCATTCAAAAATAGTAAAATTATATAATAAAATGATAAATTCTATTTTATTGAGATATGTTGAAAAATCGCAATGTTAAAATATGTCTTTTTAAGTATCATGCATAGCATTTCATAAGGTATGCAATAGAAAAAGTCATACATGGTATGACATATATAAAAAAAATGTATACATACTATTAGTATATTTTTCAATAGTGATAATAATTTTGAGAATTTAACTATTAAAATAAGAAATTAAGTATTTTTGTTATTTTATGTTTATGATTTATTATAAATAATTGTTTATTTATTTGAAATATTAATATATTACTTATTTAGTGTAATATGTCCTAAGCATATGAATGCCCTACTTTTTAAAAATTATCGTACCCATACGTTTCTGCATCTCGTGTCCCTTGTCCGTGCAACCTAACTCCTGGTATATGAGACTACTCCTTACACCAAGCTAATCAACCAAGATTTTTTTTATTACATATAAAAATAAAGTGTTTTTTAATTTGCTTTTATGACGTTGAAATAAGAAATTAAGTATTATTTTATTTTACATTTATGATTTATTATAAATGATTGTTTATTTATTTGAAATATTAATGTATTACTTATTTAGTGTGCTGTCTTAAGCGTGTGGATGTCTTATATTTTTTAAAAATTATCGTATCTCATACGTTCTTGTATCTGGTATCCTGTTTTTATGCAATCTAGCTCCTGGTATATGAGATTACTCTATACACCAAACTAATCAACTAAGATTTTTTTATTACCAATAAAAATGAATTGTTTTTTTTTTTAATTTGCTTTTGTGTCATTGAAATAAGAAATTTAGTGTTTTTTTTTTATTTTATATTTATTATAAATGATTGTTTATTTATTTGAAATGTTAATGCATTATATATTTAGTGTAATATGTTTTAATCGAGTGAATTTCTTACCTTTTTTAAAAATTATCGTATCCCTTACGTTCTATATCTCGTGTCCCATTTCCGTGCAACTCAGCTCCTGGTATATGAGGCTAATCTATACATCAAGCTAATCAACTAAGATTTTTTATTACCAATAAAAAATGAAATATTTTTAAATATTTTTTGTCGTTGAAATAAGAAATTAAGTTTTTTTTATTTTATATTTACAATTTATTTTAAATTGTTGTTTATTTATTTGAAATATTAATGCATTACTTATTTAGTATAGCATGTCCTAAGCGTGTGGATGTTTTACTTTTTTTAAAAAAATTTTTGTATCCTGTACGTTTCAATTTATATTTTTATATATTATTTATTTAATAGTAATATATTATTTATTCACGCTCTTTTTAAATGTGTAGATTGCTTATTAATTGTTCTATAAGAAGAAATAAATTTATATTATATTAAATTAAATGCTAGAGATAATCTATAGATATTATCTTCATAGAGAGATCATCTGAAAATATAAAACAACTGATATTTTTACAATTCTTAGAATTATGTTAAATTGTGTTAATTCTAACTTCCATCATTTTATAATTTAAAATAATGTCAAGTGGCAAACTCTGCTACTTACACTTGATTTCTATATAAAGTAGACTATCCTACTTTTATATATTATACAGATAGATATAGATTTTTCAAAAGTCACAATAATTTTGAGAATTTTAACTAATTATATTGAAATAAGAAATTAAATATTTTTTATTTTATGTTTATTATTTATTATAAATGATTTATTTATTATCATATCCGTACGTTTTCGTATCTCGTCCTATGTCTGTGCAACCTAACTTCTGGTATGTAAGATTATCCACACGTCAAGGTAATCATTAAAATAAAAAATTAAATATTTTTTTTATTTTATAGTTTGGGTTATATGTATTTTAATTTAAACTAATTATATTAAAATAAAAAATTAAATATTTTTATTTATTATTATATATCCTATAAGTTCTGTAATTCGTGTCTTGTGTCTGTGCAACCTAACTCTTGCTAAAAATTAATTATTTCTTATTATATGGCTTGAGTTATTTGTATTTTAATTAAATTTTAATTTAATTTAATGCATTATCTTGATGGGATATAACTAATATATATTATCATGATAAAGATATTATCTAAATATATAAAACAACTTATCTTCTTACAATTGCTATCATTACACCTTATTTTCTTCCTAATCGTGCAAAATAATGCAATTGCTCTGCTTTTATATATAGATATGAATGTTAAAACTAGTCGTTGGTACACACTTCTCGAGTGGTTACTTACATATATGTGAAAAATAATTGTTATAGAACCATATCTATTCTTTTTCTTTTTCTTTTTTAGAAAATATACTCTAACCCTAATTTGAATTAGGGTTATGTTGTGCTTAAATGCTTATATTTAAGTTTATAGATTTTTTTTTTCTGAAATCATTTAAGTCTATAGCTATATTCATATTTTATTGTTACACCAAATAAAAATTTTCATTTTTTTAAGCTTCTAACTTGATTATATATATATATATGAAACGAACCGAAATTATATTTTCAAAAACTTTTCCAATTAAATTTAATGTACCGACAGCCTGAAAATCAATATTAATATTTTAGTGCGAATACTGTGAGAAACCAAACCGAAAACCGAATGAGAAAGTCGAAAACCATTGAAAACCAAAGATTTGGGCCGAATCGGACCGAATCGAACCGGTTCGACCCAAACCATCTAGAAAGCTCTTCTCCTCTCTATATTCAACGCTCACCCCTCACCTCTCACACACTTCCAGTCAGTCACCGGTGACCCACAGCCTCCCCAGCCACCACCCTCCTCCCTCTCTTCTCTTTTCTTTTTCTTCTTCTTCTTCTTTCTTTTCTTTCTTTCTTTCCTTTTCCTTCCTTCTTCCCTGCGTCTGTCTTCGTGTGACTAGCGAGAGACAGCAGGTTCGCTGCGCGCCACCCAGCCTCGCCGCCACTCCACGCCGGCAGTCGCATCACCTCCGTCGCCTCGCTGCTCCTCCGCGCGCCACTGCCAGCAGCTCCACTCGCTGCCAGATTGTGCAGCGCCAGCTCCTTCTGCCCTCGATCGTGCAGCGCCTCACCCAGCTCCTCACGCCATTGCCACTGCCACTACTGCCGCTGCTCCAGGGCACCTCCGGCCATCAGCCTCCACCTGCTCTTCACTCCGGCACGTGTAGCCTCCATCTCCGGACAAGTAATTCCAGCATCCATTTTTTTTTTAGGTATAATTAAATTAGATAATTAATTTTAGTAATTTTAGACAATTAATTTAAGTATATTTTAGTTAATTAATTTAATACTAATGATGAGAGTTAATTAAATTTAGTTAGTTTAAATTTAATACTGTTAGTTGAGTTAGTTAAGGTTAATAATAATAGTTAATTAAATTAAGTTTATTAATTGTAGTTAATTAATGTAGTAATATTAGTTAATGAATTTAATTTTATTATTTGTAATTAATGAGTTTAGTTAAGTTAGTTAAGTTAATGTTAGCTAGTTAAATTAAACTTATTATTTTGTAGTGAATTAACGTGATTAATTTAATTTGGTTAATTTGAGTAGTTAATAGTTTTATAATTTTAGTGTTGATTTAATAAAGATAAATTAAATATAATGTTATTGTAATATATGATTTGGATTGTGTGGTGATGTTGAGATTGATGGAGGATGGAAATTTGATTGATTGATTGCCCGATGGATGGGCTGTGTGATTTGGAAATATTAGATATATTGTTGACATTTTAACAGGTAGATAGTCCAATTTTTAGGGGAGATGCTGCCGAAATTCCGGTAGAAAATAAAATAAATTTTTTATAGAAAATAAAATAAGAGATAAAATATAATTCAAACGAAAACAAATTAAATAGAGTTAGATAGAAAGATAAAGTGTTAGTGCAGAAAAGAATTTAAATATCGAGATTTAATTACGTAGAAAATTTAGAATATAAAATAAAATTCTTAGAAAGGTAATGAGGTGTTTTGTCTGATAGAATTATTTCTTTTGTGTCATTCTTACTTCTTAGATCGCCCGGGTCCATCTAGTGCTCCTCCAGGACAGAATCAAGGCTAGAGCTTCGCTCTCCATCACAGTGAGTAATAATAAATAATGCATATCAACATTGCATTTGCATAGTAATTATTTACTAAATATATATATATT